>NW_022988017.1:0-15145 GCF_902827165.1 Trematomus bernacchii | reverse complement strand
GATAATAGCACGGGAGAAACGGATCCTCTCTTTTCCTCTCTCCCTCTCTCTCTCTCTCTCTCTCTCTCCTCTCCTCTCTCTCTCTCTCCTCTCTCTCTCTCTCTCTCTCTCTCTCTCTCCCTCTCTTCCTCCCTCTCCTGACAGCCCGTCTGTATATGCAGCTCGCTAAACAGTGGGCGGGGCTTCAGGTGATCATGCAGAGCTGCGTGTCTCCGTCAGACTCAGCAGCTGATCTGATCTCTCTCTCGTCCGGTTATACTTCACTCGCGTTTATGTCCATATGGATCAGATCCAGCTCTCCTGATCGGCCTTTATAGAGAGCACCGATCAAACTATTAAGAGTGAATATCGGCCGATAATGACCGGCGGGCGATCGATCGGAGCATCCCTAATTATTACCGGACATTTTGACCGGCAGGTTTTGAATTTACCGGTTTTTAATAAATGTTACCAGCTAAAAACGGTAATTACCGGCTAACGGAAACCCTGGTGTAAATGTATGAATGTGTGTTTCTCCAGGGGACAGAGGCTGGAGGAGTCGCTGGAGTACCAGCAGTTTGTGGCAAACGTGGAAGAGGAAGAAGCTTGGATTAATGAGAAGTTGAATCTGGTGGGGAGCGAGGACTATGGAGATACACTGGCTGCTGTGCAGGTGTGCAAAACACCAAAATACATCACAGTAAATATGTGTTTAACCTTAGCGATGAGTTTACTGAATTCCGAGGAAACCTCTCTTTCACACAGGGCTTGCTGAAAAAGCATGAAGCATTTGAGACTGACTTTACCGTGCACAGGGACAGAGTCAACGATGTGTGCACTAACGGAGAGGAGCTGATCAAGAAGGTAGTGACGACACCACGTCCAGAGAAAATACACTTATTTAATTAGCATATGTTGATTTGTACAGTAGGACTACAGAAACAAAGGGTTCCCATGATAATTGAGTGTGTTTCCAACAGAACAACCATCATGTAGACAACATCAGTGCCAAGATGTCGGCACTGAGAGGCAAAGTGTCGGAGCTGGAGAGGGCCGCCGCTCAGAGGAAGGCCAAGCTGGACGAAAACTCTGCCTTCCTGCAGTTCAACTGGAAGGCGGATGTGGTGGAGTCCTGGATCGGTACGAACACACCTTCCTTCGTCTTCTGCAGTCTCATTCGCTGGAACAGCTCTGACACATTTAGCCTGTACAGAACACCTGACATCAATCTGTGCTCTGATCAAACTCTGCATAGACGTTACATAGCGGGGAATTCATCCATTAGTCAAAGATAGTTCCAGGTCCTTTAACTTATCTTTAAATGTCTGTAATAATTAGATAACTGTTTGTGAGGGTTGAGTGTGGCTGGCTCTGACTGTGTGGATGTGTTTTGTGTTCAGGAGAGAAAGAGAACAGCCTGAAGACTGATGACTACGGCAGAGACCTGTCCTCTGTGCAGACTCTGCTCACCAAGCAGGTACTGCATCTCCCCAAAGAATATTTGATTTCTCTGTACCGTATTCCTCTTTGTGTTGACACCATCTTTCTGTGTGTGCAGGAGACTTTTGATGCCGGTCTGCAGGCCTTCCAGCAGGAGGGCATCACAAACATCACAGCGCTCAAGGACCAGCTGCTGGCTACCAAACATGTCCAATCAAAAGCCATCGAAGCTCGTCACGCTGCCCTCATAAAGCGCTGGAACCAGCTGCTGTCCAACTCCTCATCTCGCAAGAAGAAGCTTCTGGAGGCTCAAGAGCACTTCAGAAAGGTAGGGAGGCCAGAACAAGGACGGCTACTGGATTTTTAACACTTCCACAAATAAACTTAAAACCTCTAAAACGATATTGTCCAAAGAAAATCTTGAATGGATTAGAGCAGCGCTACGTCACTTCCTAGCAAAATGATGGCCCTGCCTACTTTGCTGTGAAAACAAGGCATCGTCGTCAAGCAGAAAGAATCCAGAATTAAGATTTCTTTACACCCTCTTAGAAAAAAGGACAATCTAATGATGCTATATCATGATGCTAATGACGCTAACGTCAATTGTCAAAGTAAACAGTTGTAATGTTAAGTAGTGAATGTAGATCTGCATTGACGTATACAAAACTCTGACAAGCCAAGGTAACCCCAGTTAGAGTGTTAGATGCTGCCTGCAGCTCGTCCATCGGCAGGCTGACTATTGATTTGAATGAAACCATAAACCGCTGCTGATCATCGTCCTCCTATCATATTATTTGCCTGTCTGTCCATTGTAAGTGGGCTCTATGTAGATAAAAAAGACACAGCGTATGTTTTCACCCAAAAAGGGGCGGGGCATGACGTGGAGGGAAAAGTACCCTAATGTGTTGCTCTAATCTATGCAAGGGACAGCATTTTACCACTCCTGATGTAATGGAAGTAAACTGGACTTTAAGGTTGACTTCTTCTCCACAGGTTGAGGACTTGTTCCTGACATTTGCCAAGAAGGCATCAGCCTTCAACAGCTGGTTTGAGAATGCTGAGGAGGATCTGACGGACCCGGTCCGGTGCAACTCTCTGGAGGAGATCCGGGCGCTGCGTGAGGCCCACGAAGCATTCCGCTCCTCGCTGAGCTCCGCACAGGCCGACTTCAACCAGCTGGCAGAGCTGGACCAGCAGATCAAGAGCTACCAGGTGGTGTCCAACCCCTACACCTGGTTCACCATGGAGGCCCTGGAGGAGACCTGGAGGAACCTGCAGAAGATCATCAAGGTCTCCACTTCTAACATTATTCATATTATATTATATTACCTGCTGTTATTTCTATTCACTTTCTCCTCTAAGCCCCAAAATACTCCCAACACACCTGTGCTCCACAACATTTCTTACTTCATCAATAATACTCAGCATAGCATTGCTGCCGACCATATTACTGACCTGAGAGCTGCAGGAGTTCAAAGGTGCTGCAAGCCAATGGTTTCTCTCCAGATCTCGAAATCCCCCTAATTCTGAGACTTAAACTCAGGTTACCTGCCAACACTGACAACACCTCTGATACCACAGCTCGCTTTTTTGCCAAATTGCAAATCTGAATATTTCTTCTGCTGAGTCAATCCCTGTCTGATATACTGATCAGGCCTATCTTGTCATTTGCTTAACATATAATTAAAGCTTCCGAGTTAACGTTACCCTGGCCTGTAGCTGTATACACAGGTCGTGACTTCAGTTCAGCCATCAATCGTAAGAACATAATAAGGCTGTGCAGAAGTTGAATAGGGAACACCTGTATAACTTGACTCTAACGCTTTAGATTTCAATAGCTAAATACAAGAGAAAGATGTGTTCATGTTTTTGTTTCTCTTGGGTTGTGTCTCCTTTTGCTGTATCCCTTTTCCACTTTCAAATAGGGCTAAGACATTATATAAATGGAAACATATCCTATCCTAAAGCCCCCCCCCCCCCCTGGACACCCACTCACCTGCCTTACTGCCTACAGCCATGCTCACTGTGTGTGTGTGTGTGGGGTGTGGTGTGTGTGTGTGTGTGTGTGTGTGTGTGTGTGTGTGTGTGGTGTGTGTGTGTGTGTGTGTGTGTGTGTGTGTTGTGTGTGTGTGTGTGTGTGTGTGTGTGTGTGTGTGTGTGTGTGTGTGTGTGGTGTGTGTGTGTGTGGTGTGTGTGTGTGTGTGTGTGTGTGTGTGTGTGTGTGTTGTGTGTGTGTGGGTGTGTGTGTTGTGTGTGTGTGTGGTGTGTGTGTGGTGTGTGTGTGTGTGTGTGTGTGTGTGTGTGTGTGTGTGTGTGTGTGTGTGTGTTGGTGTGTGTGTGTGTGTGTGTGTGTGTGTGTAGGAGCGAGAGCTGGAGCTGCAGAAGGAGCAGAGGAGGCAGGAGGAGAACGACAAGCTGCGTCAGGAGTTCGCTCAGCACGCAAACGCTTTCCACCAGTGGCTGCAGGAGACCAGGTACAGAGATACACATCTGTATAGTGACACAGGCCAGCTCTCTTAGAATGATACATTATAAAACGTATTGCCTCTTGGTAACGTCTCCCCCTCCTCTTGCCTCCTCCCTCCCTGACGCTTGGATTGCTGTGCCTCAGGACTTATCTTCTGGATGGGTAATTATCCCTTTTTCTCTTTATCATTTGTTTGTGTTATGAGTGTAAACTGTGTGTGATGTGATGAGGACAGTACATCTTTTGTGGCGTGTAGGGTCAATCTAAATACACATGTTCCTCTTCTTCTTCCTTTCCCTTGAATACTCCGTGATTTCGCTCTATTATTTGTCAGATTTAATCTCTGCCCCCCCCCCCCCCCCCCCCCCTCTCTGAATAGCATAGCCTATCGGCGGGTTGTCTGTGTCTTTCAGTACCAAGTTGCTGATGATCTTTCTGAAAGGTCAACCTCTAGCTCTATTTCCTGTTTCTGACCCACGCCTCAGGGCTGTGACATCATTACTGTACTAATACTCACTGAGCCCACACACACCAGGCTGTCCCCCTGTTTACTTTGTGTACTTCACTGATGGAAACACTGAAATATTGGCTTCCACTGTACATACACGCACTTTTAACTTGTAATAGTATGTGGTCCCATGGGGTCATTGTGTATGAGTTCTAAGCATATGTGCAGTGACTTCATGTTCATGAACTAATGATAATGTAGTGCAGCTGCATGGTTTGGCTCACAGTAGATTGTTGGCATGCATGCAGCTCCGTGGCAGAATAGACAGCACAGCATACATTTACATGTTGGAATTGCAACAAATGCCAAATTAGACACTCTAGAATAGTTTATTTCATTTTCAGAAGTTAATTGTTATCATGGTAGCATAAAGGTTTTAGTGAAGAGTTGAAGTCGTTATAGTTTATAACAGTGTGTCAGGCTGCTTCCTCTCTGACGTCACGTTGTGTTGCCGGCAGGTCGTGTATGGTGGAAGAGTCTGGAACCCTGGAGTCCCAGCTGGAGGCCACCAAGGTGAGCATCGCTCACTGCTGCATGCTGTCATTCCCAGGGGACATGCAGTCAAAGACCTGGACTTTAATCAGCTGAATTGTGAGCTGAGGTAAAGGATAATGTGTGTGTGTGTGTGTGTGTGTGCAGCGTAAGCACCAGGAGATCCGGGCCATGCGCAGCCAGCTGAAGAAGATAGAAGACCTGGGAGCAGCGATGGAGGAAGCGCTGATCCTGGACAACAAGTACACAGAGCACAGCACGGTGGGGCTGGCCCAGCAGTGGGACCAGCTGGACCAGCTGGGGATGAGGATGCAGCACAACCTGGAGCAGCAGATCCAGGCCAGGTACACATCCACTGCACACACACTTCAGTGGTGGAAAGTTACTAAGCACATTTACTCATGCACTGCATTTAAGTCCAATTTGGATGCATCTGTACTCCATTTGAGTAAATGTTATGCTACTTCATTACATTTTGGAGGGAATTTTTTTCTCATTTGTTTACATGTATGCATCAATAATACAGAATATAAATCCACCAATAAATCATTATGTATTATTATGGCTACTCAACAGTATAGCCATTTAAATAATCCCCAACCAAGTGAACATTGACATTAAGGCATTCATAATTATAACACACATGTTATTTGTTTAAATCTGGCAAATGAGTACATTTACTTTTTGTACTATTTTTTTATGCTAATACTTTTGTACTTTTCCTTGAGTACACTTCTGAATGCAGGACTATACTTGTAACAGAGTATTTTTACAATGTTGTATTGCTACAATTACTTAAAGGGGACCTATCATGCAAAATGCACTTTTGTACGTCTTGTATACATGAATATGTGTCCCCGGTGTTCCAGGGAACTCACCAAGTGTCAGAAAACACAACCCTCTCTATTTTCCTCCATACCCAAATCTCTAAAAAAGGGGCTGCAACGGATCTGATCAAAACTGATCCAGATTTGAACACTGTCCTGACGTCAGGATGGTGGCGCTACGGCTATTGGGCCAACTCCACCAATCAGGGGAATGTGGGGTTGGGCCACAGCCGGCCATTGCCGCTCGAAAGCGCTGGAGACGCTGTAGTACATATGCCAGGCCTGTAAGTGGCGCTGTAGTCTGCCACAAAAGCAGCGAAGAAGATTTCCCGCCCATAGTTACCATGGTTACCCTTCTGTTTATTCTCCGCTGTGGCTTTTTTTCTCCCTCCCCGAGGCAAGCTTTTGCTCCCGCTGCTTTAATTCAATGCAATCCCTCCCCGTCGAGGAAAGCACTGTAATTCTCTCCGGTTAGTCCAAATGTCACAAAGCGCATTTGCGTACCGACGTACTTGTGAAGCTTTTCCAGAAGGCGGTTAGATCACCGGACGACAGAGTCGGTCTCCGTGTGCACAGACAGGGCTGCTGTTAACGTCGGTCTGTACAGCAGCACGGCGCTAAAACAGCTGATCACAACGTTCACAAGCTCTGTACTCCACTACCACCCCCCCGTTGACATTCGCGATACAGAGGGCTTCATGGGAACTTTGAGGGGAGCCAGAAGTTGGAGTACCAAACACTGACTCCAGGTACTCATCTGAGTACCTCACTGAGAAAGTTATGTGCACCCCTGCCTATAATAATATAATAAAACACGGAGGACGGAGATCTATTTTTCTCCCCCTCTTCTGACTTGATCAGAGCACGCTCCCCTCTCCTGCAGGGGGGCGTGGTCAGCTGCAGCTCACAGAATCAGCCCCCTGCAAAAACAGGGCTGGAGAACAGCACATAGAGCGAAATGAGGCATGGCTAAAATGCATGATCTGTTTGGTATTTTGAAAACAGAAACGTATAAATATACCTTATATAGGTATGGCCCTACAATATATCATTTAAATATAGCATGATAGGTCCACTTTAAGTAAAAGATCTGGGTACTTATCCCACCTCTGCTGTAGGTAGGGATCGGTATCGTTAAGGTTTTAACGGTATTACTACTTTTATCGATACCGCTTATCGATCCGGTGCTTTAACGGTACTCTTATCGGTTATTTTGAAAGAAAAAGAGAAGGTAAATTAACTAAACAAATTGTAAATAATGTGAACTTACAGTACTGTAAATAAACAAACAAAAAACAAGTATTTACTGCAAACACACAGTGGTACAGAGCAACAGAGGTGGGGCATACAGGTATGCTGCAAAAGGCGAAGTGAGTTGGCGACACTAAAACTGCAATATAATGTTTATGTAGCAATATGATATGACATCTTTTTTACATGTCTCCAGTACCGATAAAAAGACTGATAACGTCGGAGCTTAACGGTACCACGGTCTTTAATAATTCAGCCCCGGGGCCCCTTTGATACCGGGGCTCGGTACCCATCCCTAGCTGTAGGTGTGTTACCAAATGTAATAAAACGGATCATGCAGCTGGAGCTCATTTGCCTCCATCTTTGTTTCAGGAACACCACCGGAGTGACGGAGGAGGCTCTGAAGGAGTTCAGCATGATGTTCAAGTAAGTGACCTGACCAGTGTTCATTGGATGAAGGAACACTGTGATAAACTATGCCGTCTATGACAAGATGTCTGGAACGGACCTCGTGATGTCATCATCAGTCTGCATCTGATCCTCCTCTCCTCCTGTTCCTCTGCAGGCATTTCGACAAGGAGAAGTCTGGCCGTCTGAACCACCAGGAGTTCAAGTCGTGTCTGCGCTCGCTGGGCTACGACCTGCCCATGGTGGAGGAGGGGGAACCTGATCCCGAGTTTGAGGCCATACTCGACACTGTGGATCCCAACAGGTCTGTCCCCGGGTCAGGGAACATTGATAGGGATGAAATGTGCAGTACTGCTGTGTGATGTTCAACACACTGTGGTATTGGCTGCTAACAACTATGGCCCCTGGTAGACCACCACACATAACAACTAGACTATCATTTGTATTATTATTCATATTACTGGCTGCTGTCTCCTGGTTAGGCAACTCAACTTCTCTAATCAATCTGTAAATAATTGCGATATATACTTCCGGTTTTAATACTGTCAACTGGCTGCTATCCCACTACTTTATACATGCTATACTTGTTTGCTTTTTTAAAAAAAAGACTTTTACTGGCACTGGATGTGTATTTTGTAAATTGTAATTAGAGTAATTACTATTCTTCTCTTTAATATTGTATGCATGCCTCTTCATTAATATGTAGCTATTTCTGGCTCTTTACTTTTGCTGTAACAATGTCAATGTCCCCTCTGTGGGACCAATAAAGGAATGCTAACAGAGGAATGTGTGTGTGCAGGGATGGCAACGTGTCGCTGCAGGAGTACATGGCCTTCATGATCAGCCGAGAGACCGAGAACGTTAAGTCCAGTGAGGAGATAGAGAGCGCCTTCCGGGCCCTCAGCACAGAGGCCAAACCCTACGTCACTAAAGAGGAGCTCTTCCAGGTGGGATGTGTTCTGCTCTCTCTGTGGACCAGTGTGTGGACCAGTGTGTGGACCAGTGTGTGGACCAGTGTGTGGACCAGTGTGTGGACCAGTGTGTGGACCAGTGTGTGGACCAGTGTGTGGACCAGTGTGTGGACCAGTGTGTGGACCAGTGTGTGGACCAGTGGCTCTAACTGTCCCTCTCTGTTTCAGAACCTGACCAAGGAGCAGGCCGACTACTGCCTGTCACACATGAAGCCCTACCTCGACAGCAAGGGCCGCGAGCTGCCCTCAGCCTTCGACTTCGTTGAATTCACCCGCTCGCTCTTTGTCAACTGATCCCTGCCCCCCAGGGACCAATCGGGACGCGTTTCCCCCCACACACTTTAACACAAACACACGGCTGAAACTGCATGACTGTGGCACTAAGAATACTCACTATAACAACTGTCTGTCCTCTATTTATCTGCTCTACTTTAACTCTGTGTGCTTCTCATGATAGCATAGTGGATCCGTCTGCATTTGAATGTGATTGTTTTTAGCTGATTTAGCTTGTGCTTTCGATGAATTTAAGAACCTAATAGTCAAACTAATGTTGTTAGTAACACCAACAACTGCAGTGTGCTTTAATAAACGCTACTGGTTAGAACTGGAATCATCGCCTCCTGTTTTTATTTCGTTTTTTGTCTTGACGACACAGTTCATATACATCAGTCCTATGCAGCGAGTCATTCTGCCACCTGATTGGCTATCTGCTCCAGCTGGCTGCTCTCTCGGGGGCCCTGCTCCGTCAGATCGTGGCTCAGCTGCCAGATGCCCACGCTCCCGTCTGTCCTCCCCACAGCCAGCAGGTGGGGGTTCCGATGGTTGAAGGCCAGACAGGTTGCCGGTTGGTCTGCCCCCCCCCTCGATGGTGGCTGCCGGCCTCAGGGACCTGCGGCCCAGGTCGAATATCTGCACCTCACCTGAGAGACAGTGCACAGACTGCGAGTTCTGATTAACTGTTTAATTACAAGAACAAATATCATCCTACATTAGTCACATCAAGCTCAGAGCAGTAACAGCTTTCTTTAGGATCTGTTGAGTGACCATTCAAATACATGTTTACTATGTGATGGATAACAGGCAGGTGCATGGCTCCTACTCAAGTGTTATCATGGAGTCTGCTTCCTGATGAATAGTAGTGTAAAGTAACTAAGTAGATTTACTCTAAATAAGTACAATTTTGAGGTACTTTGTACTTCTACTCCACTACAATTCAGAGGTTAATGGTGTACCTGGAGTAAATTCACAAGCTACCCTGCAGTATACAAAGTCATTCAAACTAGCTGCACCTTTACCAGCTTTGAGAACACTTTCATGATCAATCATTATAAAACATATATTATATATTATTCTGAAATGGACCAATCTGCACAATGACTACTTTTACTGTCGCTACTTTAACTATATTTCATATCTAATTTTACTTGAGTAACATTTTGAATGCAGGACTTACTTTACTTGTAACAGAGTATTCCTACAGCCTGGTACTACTACTTCTACTTAAAGGTGGGGTAGGTCATTTTGGAGAAACCAGCTCGAGTGCGCTAGAATTTGAAAATACACAGCCGGAAGAAATCTGCCACTTCCTTACAGAGCCCCTCCTCCAACACACACGAACGCGCACATGACCAATGAGGGCACGAGATAAGTTTGTGCACAGATGGAAGGCTGACAGGCAGGTAGGCCATCCAGTTATTTTAGCCGGGCCGGCTAAAATGATTGGTCGTGCTTTTTACAGTACTACAGCTTCCACAGATGATATTTTTTTTATGGATTTTTTGTCAAAGCACTTCAGATATTCATTGCTATCGGGATGTTAAGAGCATTCCATGGAATATAACAAAAAGTGTATCTTGAGCCGGTTTCTCAAACTAACCCACCTTTAAGTATAAGACCTTACTTTTCCACCTTGTTTTGAACCTAGAGTTATGTGTGTTCTGCATACACAAAGTGCTGTACCTTGTCCGGTGGCTGCTGCAAACACCAGAGGTCTGGTTGGAGACCACTGCAGTTGGAACACGTAGGAGTGTGAGACCCTGAGAGAGAGCAGCGGGGGGGCCTGCAGCAGGGAGTGGAGGTGGGCCAGGCCATCAGTCCCTGCACTCACAAACAGGTTCCTACACACACACACACACACACACACACACACACACACACACACACACACACACACACACACACACACACACACACACACACACACACACACACACACACACACACACCAACTCTACACACACACACCACACACACACACACACATAACCCGGACACACACAACACGACAACACCACACCACATCACACATCACACACACACACGACACAATTCACACAAAACACAACACCACGTCATCACTGAATCCCCATAGTAATTGCAATGTACAAAAAATATTGAAGGGGTGGAGCTTGGACCTGTGGAAGGGGGAGCAGTGTATGGAGTGGACGGGGCCGCTGCGGGGCTTGAACAGGAAGACAGCGGGGGCCCTCAGGGTCACACTCTGGCCTTCGGGGGGCACAGCAGCTGGCGTCTGGGATGAGAAGGAGCATCTGAGCAGCAGACCCCCCTCAGAGCCCACCAGGAAGGTGTCAGGGGTCCCAGGGGGACAGAGCCAGGGAGGTGACCCCCACAGTGCTGCTGCCCCGGGCCTGAGGACACAACGAGCCCTGTTACTTTCTGCAGATCCCAGGGGGGTTTTGGAATCACTTAAAATGAATAATAACAATGTCTCTGGGATGGTGTGAGCTTTATTCTTTCATATCTGTGCTGTTGTGTAAAATGCCAACGCTTCTTTTGAGGATGCATTAATCAAAGACTTATATTTATTAAAATAAATGACATCACGGTTCCCATAAATTGCAATCCTTGTATTCTGTATGTGTCCATTTCTTCAGTGTGAGCTAGCTATAATAAATGAACAGTTGAGTTAGCTCTTGTGATCCCGAGGCTCACCTTGAAGCTGCTGTCGCTGCTGTGGGGGAGCTGCTGTGGCACCAAGGCGTAGGCAGCGCTCAGAACAAACCGGGCCTGCTCCAAGTCCACCGTCCACAGCAGCACCCGTCCTGCTGAGCCCGCACTGAGGACCCCAAACTCCCCTTTCTTTTGCAGGGGCACCCAGGCTACCTGCACACACACAGATCATTTTTCAATAGAATATGGCGCCTCCAGTTTAAGTGTCGCAGTGAAGTTCTTTCTTCTTCCTTTAGCAGTCACTAATCAGAATGCTCCACATAATCACTGACAGCAGGAAACCACATTACACTGATGTAGATTTGAATAGATTCTTTCCAATGTTTCCAAAGTTTCAGACTGAAGCTCACACTTATAATGTTGTAACTGTGCTGAAGCCTCTCAGAACAAGCATCAGGACACTAACCCTGTCCTCTGGCATCAAACAGCAAACCTCTGGTACCAGTGATAGAGCACACAGTGTGTGTCTGAGTGTGTACTCACTGTATACACAGGCTCTCTGTGGCTGTCTGCTGACATCCCAGTTTGGACCAGCACCGGGTCCTGAGTCCGGCTGGTGTCCCAGACCAGCACCTCTCCACTGTACAGCCCCCCTACACACAAGGCAGGAAGGGCTTATTGAAAGATGCTTTTGATATAAGTTATAAAGGTTGTTTTTTTATGTAACCCAGTTCACAAAAGGGTTAACTACACAAAAGTTCCAAGCCAATCGTTACACAGAGTTTTTAACAGTGCTTTTAGCCAATCAGAATGCAGATCCTCCAGTACCGGAGGCGGGCTCCTCAAAAGCGAGGTGACAGTGAAGGGCGAGATCTGCTGCTGAACGGCAAAAATATAACTCGGATAAATCCAGAATACCTCAATATAATATTTTCAAATCAAAACAGTAACAGTAACTTCCTTCTAAGGTTGTAGGTGTGTGTGTGAGAAGGCCTGCTCACTGAAAACTGGAAATAGACACAGAAGGACTCCCGAATTGGTGAATCGCAGTAAAGAAATAGATAACAGAAAGTGCATCTGTCGGCTGCACAGAGCTTCTGTCAGTCAGAGGGTTAAGTCCAAGTGGAGATAGTTATCATGTGAGGAGAATTTAATAAAATACACTTCATTTCATTGCATTGAATTGTAAACAACTGTCACGAAGCAGTGTTTGAACAAACCTTAGTCATGGGTTGGTTTTAAATACAAACATTTCAATATTCCTTTAACACTGTCACAAAAAATAGGCATGTTTTTATTAACAAATATCACCAATGTGCCCTTTTATGCATTTGAGCCCCTTCCCCTCCAACATCCTCTGCACGTGCCTGCTGAGGCTAACAATCAGGGGGCCAGCTGCTCATCAGGAGCGATGACCATTCTCACACACACTCTCACACTGATGGCTAGGAGCAGAGCAGGCGCGCCGGATTCATTTTAGAAGTGGGGGGGCCAAAAAAGTGCGTGTGTATGGCCCAATCCCAAACTACGCCCTACACCCTACACACTCCCCCTCCGTGACGGAGTGAACTCCGTGGAGTGACACATGAGGCTCCCTCCTGTCAGATGGAGGGAGTAGATACAGCAGGCAAGCTTTGGGACAAACTCCCCTCTCTCCGGCAGAAACAGGAAATGCCGTAACTGTATGTATCAACGGTATCAAATCAGCATCTCTTTGACAAAAAAATGTAAATTAATAACTAAAATAAAACTCCAAACATCTCTAATTGTGTTACTTTTTTGTAAGCTCTTTTAGTTTTAAACCTGATGTTTATAAGCTTCTTAGTTTTTGCAACAGTCTGTAAATATACACACCTTTATAATAAAATGCACACATTTACCTTTTTCTAGACTAAACACAGGTATACGATCCTAAGTTAAAAAAATATGAGGTTATCATGAGGTTGTTAACATCGCAATTTATCAGTGGATGTTTGCTGGAAGCACAATAACTGCAGTGTTTTGCATTGCTTTTAAATTTCAGTTAATATAGTGGTGAGAGACTCCCGATACATTAGATTTATAAGTTCATTAATTGTCTCATGATGCATATTTCCGGTGAGCATGAAGCTTTTCAGAGTGGGGTTTTTCTCAGCTACGAGTTATTTTGGAAATTGCTCTCCTGAAGAAAGCGCACTTTTTTTTAATACACTCTCTGTGGAAATGAGACTTTTCGTGGCTGTCCAGGAGGCTTGGGCACTTTTCCAGTTATTAACTCCGGTATTAACAAAGCTATCATCTCCACATTTTGAGAAAGTTACAAGCCGTTTGACAGCAGCAAATCTGCATTTTTTTTTTATTATGTGGCGGCGGTTTTGACAGTCTCTGCGGCCGCAGAGCTGCTGCTTTTGGGTTCATCTGGCTTCGCTGTTTCTATGATTGATGAAGGTCCAGGCTCCGTAGACGTGGATGTCAGGGATGTGACCTTCCAGTTGTTAATTTAAGTTTAGATTGACTGTATTTAGTTTTCTTCTGCGCTGGTTCTTCTGACATGTTTGCAAGTGTATATATTATTTCTATCTAGGTTAACGGCTGACACACACAGAACAATGTGACAAATAAAGTAAACAACGTAACAAATCTAAGCTTTTTTATTGGTTGTAATTTACATGGATACATTTGAATGGTGTGACAATGTCCTATTTGATTGGGTTAAAATGTATATATTCTTCCTGTTATGTCTGCCTGCTTTATTTTACCTAATGCAAAGTGACCTGCTCCATCGAAATCAGTCGCATTGACCCGAAGACACATTTTGAGTTGTATACACTGTTGGAAAGAGGAGATTCCTAGCTTTCTAATGATATCAGGATTGTTTGTTGTACTCCAAATATTAAGCAAAATATGTCACATTATATAATGACTGTCACCGAGTCATCATTTTGAGAAAAAGGCCTTCAAAGTTTCCTCTTCTCTGGAATCCATCGATCTGATTGATTATTAGCGGAGCAAATGATCAAAATAGTACGAAGGGAAGATATTTTCGTTTGGATTACTGGTCTGGGGGAAGCTCGCGAGTGTGTGTGTGTAGTGTATGTATGTGTGTGTGTTTGTGTATTTTTGCGTTAGTGTATATTGTGTTTGTTTCCCGGGGAAAACACTCACGAGAAACACGGCTGTTTTATGCGTGCTGTGACGTTAAGTTACTACGTACTCCTTCTCCGCTTGTAATTATGCCGTTACAAGCTTCATAGTTGTATTTATCATCTGAATTTGCCGAAACAAGTTTAATATTCTGAAAGCCAAGACTTTGTTTATTTGAAATCAGATAAAAACAAACTGTAACGGACCCTGCCGTGTTATCTATGATTACTATACGCCTTACATTCATAATTTCAGCAGAGGGAGGGGAAGCGGCGCTGCGGAACAGCAGAGTGGCGAGTGAGAGCTGTCATCTTCCCTTTACAAGCTTCACAAATGCCTGTAGCTAATGAGATTGAATATAACAAAAATAACAAAATATACACAGCTAGATCAGATCGCGTTTTAGATGCGACTTTAGAGTAGAGGGGAATTATTGAAACGGGATTTGTACAGTGTTCCACGGCATCCGCCGCTGCGAAAATGTGGGGCAGGGCTGAAAAGTGGGGGGGCCAATGGCCCCCTGGCCCCCCCGCTTTCCGGCGCCCTTGGAGCAGGGGCCGGGGATCGGACCACCGACTCTCGATTGGAGGAGGACTGCTCTCTCTGCCGAGTCCCATGAAGCGTTTGGTGTGTGTGTGTGTGTGTGTGTGTGTGTGTGTGTGTGTGTGTGTGTGTGTGTGTGTGTGTGTGTGTGTGTGTGTGTGTGTGTGTGTGTGTACCTGCGATGAGGGCAGGCTGCTCGGGGTGGCAGCACAGAGCGGTGACGGCG
>NW_022988016.1:0-44523 GCF_902827165.1 Trematomus bernacchii | reverse complement strand
ATGAGACAACAGACACACAGTGAGACACAGACACACAGATGAGACACAGACACACAGGTGAGACACAGACACACAGGTGAGACACACAGGTGAGACACAGACACACAGGTGAGACACACAGGTGAGACACAGACACACAGATGAGACACAGACACACAGGTGAGACACAGACACACAGGTGAGACACAGACACACAGGTGAGACACAGACACACAGATGAGACACACAGATGAGACACAGACACACAGGTGAGACACACAGATGAGACACAGACACACAGGTGAGACACAGACACACAGGTGAGACACAGACACACAGGTGAGACACAGACACACAGATGAGACACAGACACACAGGTGAGACACAGACACACAGGTGAGACACAGACGTGAGACACAGACACACAGGTGAGACACAGACACAGGGGAGACAGACACACAGTGAGACACAACACACAGGTGACCAGACGTGAGACAAGACACACAGGTGAGACACAGACACACAGATGAGACACAGACACACAGGTGAGACACAGACACACAGATGAGACACAGACACACAGGTGAGACACAGACACACAGGTGAGACACAGACACACAGGTGAGACACAGACACACAGGTGAGACACAGACACACAGATGAGACACAGACACACAGGTGAGACACAGACACACAGGTGAGACACAGACACACAGGTGAGACACAGACACACAGATGAGACACACAGATGAGACACAGACACACAGATGAGACACAGACACACAGATGAGACACAGACACACAGGTGAGACACACAGATGAGACACAGACACACAGATGAGACACAGACACACAGGTGAGACACAGACACACAGGTGAGACACACAGGTGAGACACAGACACACAGATGAGACACAGACACACAGGTGAGACACACAGGTAGACACGACACACAGGTGAGACACCAGACACACAGATGACACAGACACACAGGTGAGACACAGACACACAGGTGAGACACAGACACACAGATGAGACACAGACACACAGATGAGACACAGACACACAGATGAGACACAGACACACAGGTGAGACACAGACACACAGAAACAGACACAGACACACAGGTGAGACACAGACACACACACACAGATGAGACACACAGGTGAGACACAGACACACAGACACACAGGTGAGACACAGACACACAGGTGAGACACAGACACACAGATGAGACACAGACACACAGGTGAGACACAGACACAGGTGAGACACAGACACACAGGTGAGACACAGACACACAGTCTCACCTCTTGGCCTCCTCCAGTCTGCAGAGGTACTGATAGGCGACGCTCTGAATCCTCTGCTCATCCATCTGCTCTGCTGTCAGACGCTCATCTACACACACACACACACACCACAGACACACACACACACCACACACACACACACACACACACAACACACACACACACAGACACACACACACACACACACACACCACACACACACACACACACAGCACACACACACACACACACACACACACACACACACACACAGTAGAAGAGTACATGATGTCATAGCATGTGTAGGTTACAGTGAGGTAAAACAGTAGGTCAACCAATAAAGTAGAACAGTTCCTCTCAACAGCGTCCTGTAGAGTCCGCCATGTTCCTCTTCTTCCTCCCGTTTCTCTCTCTGCCGTTAGTCTCTCTCTCTCTCTCTCCCTCTCTCTCTTCCCTCTCTCTTCTCTCTCTCTCTCTCTATCTCTCTCTCTTAATCCTCCCGGTGATTTTAACCTGTTTTCTCCGGTTTAATGTCAAACCGTAAAATCGGTAGAAACGTTTTCCCTCAAAGTGTCCGCGAGCTGCTGCTTCCGGTATGCAGTTTGTAACTTCCCGCCGCTTTCTGACCAGCTGCTCCTCCCATTGGCTGGTGCAATGTCGCGTTGCATTGTGGTCTTTGCAGTTTTATGTTCAAAAGTGACTCGGTTATTTTTTATCACGTAATATTGTTATAGTTTTTATTTCCAGAAGTTTGAAGGTGAGATAATACCAGAACAATAACAACAACACTTAATAAAACCAACACAACAAAAACAAACGAGCTTAACATAATATAAAGAGAGACTTTTGATTTGTGTGTGTGTTTGTGCGTGCGTGCGTGCGTGCGTGCGTGCGTGCGTGTGTGTGTGCGTGTGTGTGTGCGTGTGTGTGTGTGTATGTGTGTGTGTGTGTGTGGAAAGACCATATATGGACCGCATGTCGACTGTGCAACATTTGAGACTAATTTAAACACATTATAGTATTACCTAAGACAAAAGAAAGACCCCCACAGAGTTGTGTTATTTGTTTACATATTTGTATATTTGTATTATTGTATTTAGTATTAGGGATTGTTGGAAACGTTAGTTCGATCTCTCTGTCTGTACACACACACAGAAACATTGACATTAAAGTTGACTTTGACTAGTCATTATTTTGGAGTGTTCTGGAACGGAAACAGCTTTCGAACACAACACAGGAAGGTGTTTCTCCATCTTAAGGAGAGGATCAAGGAAGCACCAGCCGCTCCACACGCCTCCTTCCTGTGTATCAGTCACTGATTGGACGCTGATCAGTGTCAACAGGGCTGAAGTGATGTGTAGACTCACATCAATGTTGTTAATGCTCTAAAAAATACTTAAGAAAAACCCTTTATTTGTACATTTGTCCTATCGTGATTTAATTTAAAAAAATGTTGTTCAATTGCATTTTAAAATAAAAACAAATATGGTCTTTATTTATAACTGTGATCCACCAAAGGTACAGGGCAAATATGAACCTTATATGCTGATTGTATGCTTGTAGTTGGGATGAACCTTATATGCTGATTGTATGCTTGTAGTTGGGATGAACCTTATATGCTGATTGTATGCTTGTAGTTGGGGTGAACCTTCTATGCTGATTGTATGCTTGTAGTTGGGGTGAACCTTCTATGCTGATTGTATGCTTGTAGTTGGGGTGAACCTTAGATGCTGATTGTATGCTTGTAGTTGGGATGAACCATCTATGCTGATTGTATGCTTGTAGTTGGGGTGAACCTTCTATGCTGATTGTATGCTTGTAGTTGGGGTGAACCTTCTATGCTGATTGTATGCTTGTAGTTGGGATGAACCTTAGATGCTGATTGTATGCTTGTAGTTGGGATGAACCATCTATGCTGATTGTATGCTTGTAGTTGGGATGAACCTTCTATGCTGATTGTATGCTTGTAGTTGGGATGAACCTTATATGCTGATTGTATGCTTGTAGTTGGGATGAACCTTAGATGCTGATTGTATGCTTGTAGTTGGGATGAACCATCTATGCTGATTGTATGCTTGTAGTTGGGGTGAACCTTCTATGCTGATTGTATGCTTGTAGTTGGGGTGAACCTTCTATGCTGATTGTATGCTTGTAGTTGGGGTGAACCTTCTATGCTGATTGTATGCTTGTAGTTGGGATGAACCTTAGATGCTGATTGTATGCTTGTAGTTGAGATGAACCTTATATGCTGATTGTATGCTTGTAGTTGGGATGAACCTTCTATGCTGATTGTATGCTTGTAGTTGGGATGAACCTTCTATGCTGATTGTATGCTTGTAGTTGGGATGAACCTTCTATGCTGATTGTATGCTTGTAGTTGGGATGAACCTTCTATGCTGATTGTATGCTTGTAGTTGGGATGAACCTTATATGCTGATTGTATGCTTGTAGTTGGGGTGAACCTTCTATGCTGATTGTATGCTTGTAGTTGGGATGAACCTTAGATGCTGATTGTATGCTTGTAGTTGGGATGAACCTTCTATGCTGATTGTATGCTTGTAGTTGGGATGAACCTTATATGCTGATTGTATGCTTGTAGTTGGGATGAACCTTCTATGCTGATTGTATGCTTGTAGTTGGGATGAACCTTCTATGCTGATTGTATGCTTGTAGTTGGGATGAACCTTCTATGCTGATTGTATGCTTGTAGTTGGGATGAACCATCTATGCTGATTGTTTGCTTGTAGTTGGGATGAACCTTATATGCTGATTGTATGCTTGTAGTTGGGATGAACCTTCTATGCTGATTGTATGCTTGTAGTTGGGATGAACCTTCTATGCTGATTGTATGCTTGTAGTTGGGATGAACCTTAGATGCTGATTGTATGCTTGTAGTTGGGATGAACCTTCTATGCTGATTGTTTGCTTGTAGTTGGGATGAACCTTCTATGCTGATTGTATGCTTGTAGTTGGGATGAACCTTCTATGCTGATTGTATGCTTGTAGTTGGGATGAACCATCTATGCTGATTGTATGCTTATAGTTGGGATGAACCTTCTATGCTGATTGGATGCTTGTAGTTGGGATGAACCTTCTATGCTGATTGGATGCTTGTAGTTGGGATGAACCTTCTATGCTGATTGTATGCTTGTAGTTGGGATGAACCATCTATGCTGATTGTATGCTTGTAGTTGGGATGAACCTTCTATGCTGATTGTATGCTTGTAGTTGGGATGAACCTTCTATGCTGATTGGATGCTTGTAGTTGGGATGAACCTTCTATGCTGATTGTATGATTGTAGTTGGGATGAACCTTCTATGCTGATTGTATGCTTGTAGTTGGGATGAACCTTATATGCTGATTGTTTGCTTGTAGTTGGGATGAACCTTCTATGCTGATTGTATGCTTGTAGTTGGGATGAACCTTATATGCTGATTGTATGCTTGTAGTTGGGATGAACCTTATATGCTGATTGTATGCTTGTAGTTGGGATGAACCATCTATGCTGATTGTATGCTTGTAGTTGGGATGAACCTTCTATGCTGATTGTATGCTTGTAGTTGGGATGAACCTTATATGCTGATTGGATGCTTGTAGTTGGGATGAACCTTATATGCTGATTGTATGCTTGTAGTTGGGATGAACCTTATATGCTGATTGTATGCTTGTAGTTGGGATGAACCTTCTATGCTGATTGTATGCTTGTAGTTGGGATGAACCTTATATGCTGATTGTATGCTTGTAGTTGGGATGAACCTTATATGCTGATTGTATGCTTGTAGTTGGGATGAACCTTATATGCTGATTGTATGCTTGTAGTTGGGATGAACCTTCTATGCTGATTGTATGCTTGTAGTTGGGATGAACCTTATATGCTGATTGTATGCTTGTAGTTGGGATGAACCTTATATGCTGATTGTATGCTTGTAGTTGGGATGAACCTTATATGCTGATTGTATGCTTGTAGTTGGGATGAACCTTCTATGCTGATTGTATGCTTGTAGTTGGGATGAACCTTCTATGCTGATTGTATGCTTGTAGTTGGGGTGAACCTTCTATGCTGATTGTATGCTTGTAGTTGGGATGAACCATCTATGCTGATTGTATGCTTGTAGTTGGGATGAACCTTCTATGCTGATTGTATGCTTGTAGTTGGGATGAACCTTATATGCTGATTGTATGCTTGTAGTTGGGATGAACCTTCTATGCTGATTGTATGCTTGTAGTTGGGATGAACCTTATATGCTGATTGTATGCTTGTAGTTGGGATGAACCTTCTATGCTGATTGTATGCTTGTAGTTGGGATGAACCTTAGATGCTGATTGTATGCTTGTAGTTGGGATGAACCTTCTATGCTGATTGTATGCTTGTAGTTGGGATGAACCTTCTATGCTGATTGTATGCTTGTAGTTGGGATGAACCTTAGATGCTGATTGTATGCTTGTAGTTGGGATGAACCTTATATGCTGATTGTATGCTTGTAGTTGGGATGAACCTTCTATGCTGATTGTATGCTTGTAGTTGGGATGAACCTTCTATGCTGATTGTATGCTTGTAGTTGGGATGAACCTTAGATGCTGATTGTATGCTTGTAGTTGGGATGAACCTTATATGCTGATTGTATGCTTGTAGTTGGGATGAACCTTAGATGCTGATTGTATGCTTGTAGTTGGGATGAACCTTATATGCTGATTGTATGCTTGTAGTTGGGATGAACCTTCTATGCTGATTGTATGCTTGTAGTTGGGATGAACCTTATATGCTAGGTAGTACATTCCCCTTAAAGCCGCTGTGCTTAGGGGGAATGGCCATGTGGCAGCTCGCCAGGCCCTCTACTTATCAGTCTTACATCACCAGTGTCAGGCTCGGGCTACGCAGTTTTGGGGGATAGTATCTAATCTCCACGCAGTTTTGGGGGTTAGTTATTTAATCATCACTCATCGTATGTATATCTGTGGAGTGCAGTGGCGAGCCGTGAGCTTTATACCTAGGCAAAAAAAAATAGTTATTACGTCACAGCGTATACTTCAGCGGAATATCAAAACAACGGCCCAGGGTGCAAAACGCATCAATGACAGCGACCCTCTACCACACAAAACAACACCTGTGAACCCAATTTGTGTTCTTTGACATTGAAAATGATATTGCATTGTGTTTGTTACTTTCGTTGCAGTTGTATGTCTTAAGTGTAATTTGGCATGCTTTTGTTTTGAAGGCGAGTTCATGCTGTTGACAGGAAGTTGTTGTTGCTATGGAAACAAGAAAAGTTTTACAGCGGGCGGAACTTGTCATAAAGTCCGCGATAATAAAACCCAGCGCCATATAGAGGGAAGATATGATTGGTCAATTATACTGTCATTTGACATTACTCTCTCGTTCAGTTACAATAGAGTGGCGAAGTCCCTCCCCTTCCTGTGGACCTCCATGGGACCTTATTTCGGAAAAATGATGTATTGAAGTCAATGGAGAGAGAAAACTTATCTTTCGATCCCGTTTGAATTGTGCCACGAATTACACATATGATGTTTGTCAATTTAAAAGATAATTTTGAAAGTCAAAAAAAAAAAAATGTGTCGTAAAACTGTGAAGTAACACTTTTGTTTGTGTGAAACGCTCAATGAACTACATCTCTGGTCAACAACACACGTCACCAAGATGGCCGTCACTACTGTCTTGTCAACAAAACGATTGGCTACCCTCACTATCACCACAATGAAACACGTCCTGAAGAATGTCATGCAAAGCTGCCTGCCTGCCTTCCTTTGATTCTCTCTGAACTGCCTGGTCGTTTTAATGTTTAATGTCAACCATTTGTGCAGATAGCATGAAGTAGAGAAGATCGCCGATGCTAACGTTAGCGTTAGCATTTCTCCCCCGGGCTTAAATGGTGTATTATAGAATGATCACACCGGTGTGACAGTACTCTTCAAAGGGTTCACGAAATATGACTACTACTCTTACTGTTTAACATTTTGGGTTACTTAATGTTACTTCATGTTAAGGCTAATACAAATGACAAGGCTGTAATGCTAACTAACGTGCTTGCTACTAGCTAGGTAGCTAGCTTGATCAAGCCACTCCTGGTCCTTTCATCAGACGGGAAGCAAAAGAACGAGCAAGACCCATTGCTGGTATGATACCAACCTGGTACTAAGCACACAGGCATCTTGTTAAAGTTATCTTATCTTAGCCAGCGCCATATAGATAGATTATATCTATATGGCGCTGATCTTAGGTATCTGAATGGTGGAGGAAAACAATTGTGACATCACTTACGCGACTCTGGGATTTGTAGTCTTTCTAGTTACGTATTTTTCATAGTCTTATATTTCAACAGTTTTACGACAAACTGTGACTTTTTTGACATGGAAATTATTTTTTAAGATTGACAAACATCATATGTGTAATTCATGGCACAATTCAAACGGGATCCAAAGATAATCTTTCTCTCTCCATTGACTTCAATGCATAACTTTTCCGAAATAAGGTCCCATGGAGGTCCACCGGAAGGGGAGGGACTTCGCCTCTCTATAGCGGGCCCTCTGTGAATCGCAGAGAGGGCCAGACACGCTTCTTTCATGTAACCCACATTCAAACAGAGACTGAACAGGCAGATTCGAAGGATTTATTAATTTGGAAATGTTATTTTATTATTTTTTTTTAATGTTTTTAAATATTATTTTTTGGAATATCTTAGGCCCTCACAGAGGGCCTAGAGGGCCCTGACGGCTCGCCACTGGTGGAGTGATGATGCCCGAGCCTAGTCGCCAAACTCAACTATATGCTGCTTCTAATAAACATGTTAAAGAAACACGTGAGTTGTCTGACTGAAATATTTTTGCTTCATAAGAATTTTGATTGATTTTGTTGAGAATTCTTTTTGCATTTCTGAAGAATTTAGTTTTCGCCGATTAAGATTTTAGCAAAAATATTGTTGTGATGGATTTACAGGTTATGTAGTCAGAATGTTCTTGATTTTGTTCTGAAGAATGCTTAATGTTTTTTTAACACATTTTTTAGTTGAAGATTGTTCTTGATTTCTTGATGATTTTTCTTACATTTTGCATCACAAAGTTTTGACCAATTTGGTTTCCATGAGATTACGATGAAGCAAATCGTCTTAAATTCTGAACACAGCAGAATCCTCCAGAAATCATGAAGATGTTCACCATCACTGTGATAAATGCATCGCTGTCATTTGCTATGTAGGGGAGACCAGGGATAGTTGCAACACTTTTTGGGTTTTTCCCCAATAAGTAAAAAACCATTTACAATAGGATAGCCATTTTGCTATATTATACATTATCAATATGTCAGCTACTGAAACAATGTATTTAAGATGTTTTTATGAAATAAGTACAGGTTGGAAAATGTATTTAAAAAAAAAACTCAACTGTTACAACTGTCCTTGTGTACAGGGACAGTTGTAGCACATGCCAGGCACGGTTGTAACATGTTAATAACGGTTACCTTTTTTCACACTACATGACAAAAAATAGGGAAAGCTGTCAAATTCTAAGGCAACAAGATTTGAATGGGGTTTCACACATCCTCCAACAAACAATGAACAATTAACAGAACTTGAACAGAACTTGAAACAGAACACCAGAATTAATCAGATTCGCAGTTGTGGCAGGTGTAAAAGGCACTTCCATCTGTGCAGTCCTTGTGTGCCCAGGCTTTACAGGAGCAACACTGCAGCCAGATCTCCTTGGACCTGGAGTAGCTCTCCAGGCACACAATGCAGTATTGGGCCTCATCTTCATCAGATGAGTCCTGTATCTTCTGCTTCTTGTTGGGTTTGTCTGACTCTCCAACCTCAGCCTCTTCTTATGGAACCGGTACAGGGTGACATGGCATATATCCAGGGACTTTGCCACTTCCCTGAATGATTTGCCCTCCTGAACTTCATTTGAGCCCATCTGCAGCAGAGCAAGTGGCACTCCCCTGTCTGTCTTCCTCTTTCTGACATTTGACATACTGTAAACACACACACACACTTTAGGCCTACTGTACAGTATTTTATTCTGTTTATTTTTACAGGGACAATGCACACCAATCAACAATACAACTGTATGCTTGAATGAACAATTGATAATTCAAGCAAATGAGCCATCATTGTAAATGTGCCATGTTACAACCGTCCCGTTACAACCGTCCCAGGACCACCAGTCTTGCTTTCACCCCCTGTGAACCTGCCTGATTGCTAGCTTGACCCATATTTAGCTAGTTATATGTGTAGCTTACAAAACAGTGATTCTAATAATACTAGTTTGGATTCCTAGACATTTGAACTCAAGACAGTATCCAAAAAATACATCATATCATTTTAGTTAATATTTTACCTCAGAAACACTTTTGCCGATATCTTACGCGAGAAATTCAAACGTGGCTCCGTTTTTTCTCATCGATCTCACCATCTAACTGCGCATGTGCAGAGTGAGTGTCATCACTCTAGCTTGTTTGTGATTGGAGATATTGAAGGTGTTACAACCAACCCGTGTTCCAACTGTCCCTGGTCTCCCTACCAAAAAAATAATAAAACTTCTTTAATAATCCATGAAACTCTGAGAGTGAGCTGATTTCAAAAGTGTTTCTCCTGGTTGGAACATGTTGTGTTTGCTTTGTTTCTGAATGAGAACTAAACCTCAAGGCTTTAGTTATGGTTAGTATTAAAATCATCTCTGAGTCAGACAAACGTTTCTTTATCTCACACGTTTAGTTCAGCAGAATAATCTCCACATATTGACACCACTTTATGATTTCTGAAGTAAAAGCTAATGTTGGGCTATAAAGGAACTACAGCACGGTCACATGACTTTACGTCACCACCGCTAAGCTAAAGGTGGCTAATGTTGAGCTATAAAGGAACTACAGCACGGTCACATGACTTCAAGTCACCACCGCTAAGCTAAAGGTGGCTAATGTTGGGCTATAAAGGAACTACAGCACGGTCACATGACTTCACGTCACCACCGCTAAGCTAAAGGTGGCTAATGTTGGGCTATAAAGGAACTACAGCGCGGTCACATGACTTCACGTCACCACCGCTAAGCTAAAGGTGGCTAATGTTGGGCTATAAAGGAACTACAGCGCGGTCACATGACTTCAGGTCACCACCGCTAAGCTAAAGGAGGCTAATGTTGGGCTACAAAGGAACTACAGCACGGTCACATGACTTCACATCACCACCGCTAAGCTAAAGGTGGCTAATGTTGAGCTATAAAGGAACTACAGCACGGTCACATGACTTCACGTCACCACGCTAAGCTAAAGGAGGCTAATGTTGGGCTATAAAGGAACTACAGCACGCTCACATGACTTCAAGTCACCACCGCTAAGCTAAATGTGGCTAATGTTGGGCTATAAAGGAACTACAGATTGATTGATTGATTGAAAAGTTTATTAACAGCTTGTATATTGGGTACAGTACAGTACAGCTCAAAACATACAATTGTTAAGGGGATGCAGACCAGAGAAAGACTTTCGTCTTGTTTACATCAGGGTCCCCCATTTCCAATTCATCATATCATTTAAGACATATAAGACATATTTGACATACAGATGGCTTATTTACAATTTACATACAGGTGGTTTTTTACATACAGATGGCTTATTTACAATTTTCATTTTAGATTTAGTTCTAATACATCCTAACCGGACATTTAAGACATACCAAGTCTACAGATATACAGTTAGTAACAGAGTCTAAAATGCGAGTATATACATAGATGGGGGGGGGGAAGCTGTCCATTGTACGACAGGTTGAGATTTGTACCATTACCGGGGCCAGTTTTGCAATGCTTTCCCCCGAAGGTGCTCTTTAAGAGAGGTTTTGAAGGTAAGTATAGTTTTACTTTCCTTTACAGTTGTGGGAAGAGCGTTCCACCTTGATGTGGCATAATTGCGAAACGTGTATTCCCCTTTTTTTGTGCCAAATCTGGGTTTTACATGATTTGTGGAGCTCCCTCTGGTGTTATGATCATGGTATTCCTTGACCTTTGGGAAGAATTTTGACATGTACATGGGTACCATAGAGGTGTAGTGGATCTTGTAGACCAGGCCCATTGCAAGTAGCTGTACTCTGTCGTCTACTCTAAGCCATCCTAGGTTGTCAAAGTGGGCAGCGGTGAGGTGGGTTCTAGATGAAAGGTCAAGCAGTAGTCTGACCAGTTTATTTTGCGATGTTTGAAGTTTTGTTTTTAGCGCCTTGGAGGTGCTATGGTACCATGACGTGCAAGCATAGTCATAGTACCCTTGAATGAGTGCTCCTGCCAGAGTTTTCAGGGTGCTTGTGTTTACCAGAGAGGAGATCCGGTATAGGAATCTAGTTCTTAGATTGACCTTTTTTATTACATTGGATGCCATTTTGTCACAGGAGAGGTTTGCCTCAAGAATAGATCCTAGGTATGTAATTTCCTTCTTACTTGTGACAATAATGTCACCCACTGCAACTGAGAAGTCGTCGGATTTGCTGAGATTATGTTTCGAACCGAAGAGAATGGACTCTGTTTTACCCAGGTGTAATGATAATTTATTATCGGCGAGCCAGGTGCAGATTCTGCCGAGCTCGGAGCTGAGGGTTTTTTCAACCTGCAATCTGCTCCTGTCAGAGACCAGCAGGGCTGAGTCGTCCGCGAACAGGAACAAGTTGCAGTCACATGCTGATGACATGTCATTTGCATAAATTAGGAACAGTAACGGACCTAATATGCTTCCTTGTGGAACACCACAGCTCACTGGGAGGGGGGGGGACAGAGTACCGTTTACCTCCACCATCTGTTCTCTCCCCTCCAGGTAGGATTGCATCCAGCTCACCGATAGTTTATCAAAACCAATTGCTTTTAGCTTGTCAATCAGAATGGGGTGATTGACAGTGTCGAAAGCCTTTTGTAGGTCCAGCATCACCATGCCGCAGTATTTACCCTCGTCCACCTCTTGTTTGATGTGGTCGTTCAAATAAAGAAGGCATGTGTCAGTGGAGTGGGATGTTCTAAAGCCAGATTGAAATTCATAGATTAGTTTCTTTTCTGCGAGGTACTTTTCGACCTGTTCATATACTATTGTTTCCATGACTTTCGAGATGGAGGTAAGTATAGAAACAGGGCGGTAGTTGCCTGGGTCCAATTTGCTGCCCTTTTTGTGCAGGGGGGTTACTCTTGCAATTTTGAAGTCTTTGGGTACTTTTCCCTGTTTTATGGAGAGGTTAATTATGTGAGCTATGACTGGTGAGATGGCGGTTGCTGTGTCTCTGAGGAATTTGGAGGGGATATTGTCGTGGCCAGTGGCCTTGTTAGGTTTGAGGGCGCTCAGTTTAATGAGTACCTCTGCTGTTGTTACCCTTGCTAGACTGAAATCATCTTTGCGTACCCCTAGGTTTTTGTAGTAGGTCATGATGTGATCTACTCCAAAAAGCCCTGAGTGGGAGGGTAATTTATTTACAAGAGTTGTGGCTATGTTTGTGAAAAAAATGTTCAAGTACTTGGCCACATCCAGTTTGTCTGTGATGAGCCTGTTATCTGTCTTTATGTTTACGTTTGAAAATCTCGTTTTGAGTTTTTTACTGCAGCCAAGCTGGTTATTGAGTAATTTCCAAAGTTCACGGGGTTTATTTTTGTTTTCCTCAGTTTTGTCATTGATGAAATTCTTTTTGGCAGTTTTGATCATGGAGCTTACGTCACAGCACGGTCACATGACTTCACGTCACCACCGCTAAGCTAAAGGTGGCTAATGTTGGGCTATAAAGGAACTACAGCACGGTCACATGACTTCACGTCACCACCGCTAAGCTAAAGGTGGCTAATGTTGGGCTATAAAGGAACTACAGCACGGTCACATGACTTCACGTCACCACCGCTAAGCTAAAGGAGGCTAATGTTGGGCTATAAAGGAACTACAGCACGGTCACATGACTTCAAGTCACCACCGCTAAGCTAAAGGTGGCTAATGTTGGGCTATAAAGGAACTACAGCACGGTCACATGACTTCACGTCACCACCGCTAAGCTAAAGGTGGCTAATGTTGAGCTATAAAGGAACTACAGCACGGTCACATGACTTCAAGTCACCACCCGCTAAGCTAAAGGTGGCTAATGTTGGGCTATAAAGGAACTACAGCACGGTCACATGACTTCACGTCACCACCGCTAAGCTAAAGGTGGCTAATGTTGGGCTATAAAGGAACTACAGCGCGGTCACATGACTTCACGTCACCACCGCTAAGCTAAAGGTGGCTAATGTTGGGCTATAAAGGAACTACAGCGCGGTCACATGACTTCAGGTCACCACCGCTAAGCTAAAGGAGGCTAATGTTGGGCTACAAAGGAACTACAGCACGGGTCACATGACTTCACATCACCACCGCTAAGCTAAAGGTGGCTAATGTTGAGCTATAAAGGAACTACAGCACGGTCACATGACTTCACGTCACGACGCTAAGCTAAAGGAGGCTAATGTTGGGCTATAAAGGAACTACAGCACGCTCACATGACTTCAAGTCACCACCGCTAAGCTAAATGTGGCTAATGTTGGGCTATAAAGGAACTACAGCACGGTCACATGACTTCACGTCACCACCGCTAAGCTAAAGGTGGCTAATGTTGGGCTATAAAGGAACTACAGCACGGTCACATGACTTCACGTCACCACCGCTAAGCTAAAGGTGGCTAATGTTGGGCTATAAAGGAACTACAGCACGGTCACATGACTTCACGTCACCACCGCTAAGCTAAAGGAGGCTAATGTTGGGCTATAAAGGAACTACAGCACGGTCACATGACTTCACGTCACCACCGCTAAGCTAAAGGAGGCTAATGTTGGGCTATAAAGGAACTACAGCACGGTCACATGACTTCACGTCACCACCGCTAAGCTAAAGGAGGCTAATGTTGGGCTACAAAGGAACTACAGCACGGTCACATGACTTCACGTCACCACCGCTAAGCTAAAGGAGGCTAATGTTGGGCTACAAAGGAACTACAGCACGGTCACATGACTTCACGTCACCACCGCTAAGCTGAAGGTGGCTAATGTTGGGCTATAAAGGAACTACAGCACGGTCACATGACTTCACGTCACCACCGCTAAGCTAAAGGTGGCTAATGTTGGGCTATAAAGGAACTACAGCACGGTCACATGACTTCACGTCACCACCGCTAAGCTAAAGGAGGCTAATGTTGGGCTATAAAGGAACTACAGCACGGTCACATGACTTCAAGTCACCACCGCTAAGCTAAAGGTGGCTAATGTTGGGCTATAAAGGAACTACAGCACGGTCACATGACTTCACGTCACCACCGCTAAGCTAAAGGTGGCTAATGTTGAGCTATAAAGGAACTACAGCACGGTCACATGACTTCAAGTCACCACCGCTAAGCTAAAGGTGGCTAATGTTGGGCTATAAAGGAACTACAGCACGGTCACATGACTTCACGTCACCACGCTAAGCTAAAGGAGGCTAATGTTGGGCTATAAAGGAACTACAGCACGCTCACATGACTTCAAGTCACCACCGCTAAGCTAAATGTGGCTAATGTTGGGCTATAAAGGAACTACAGCACGGTCACATGACTTCACGTCACCACCGCTAAGCTAAAGGTGGCTAATGTTGGGCTATAAAGGAACTACAGCACGGTCACATGACTTCACGTCACCACCGCTAAGCTAAAGGTGGCTAATGTTGGGCTATAAAGGAACTACAGCACGGTCACATGACTTCACGTCACCACCGCTAAGCTAAAGGAGGCTAATGTTGGGCTATAAAGGAACTACAGCACGGTCACATGACTTCACGTCACCACCGCTAAGCTAAAGGAGGCTAATGTTGGGCTATAAAGGAACTACAGCACGGTCACATGACTTCACGTCACCACCGCTAAGCTAAAGGAGGCTAATGTTGGGCTACAAAGGAACTACAGCACGGGTCACATGACTTCACGTCACCACCGCTAAGCTAAAGGAGGCTAATGTTGGGCTACAAAGGAACTACAGCACGGTCACATGACTTCACGTCACCACCGCTAAGCTGAAGGTGGCTAATGTTGGGCTATAAAGGAACTACAGCACGGTCACAGGACTTCGCGTCACCACCGCTAAGCTAAAGGAGGCTAATGTTGGGCTATAAAGGAACTACAGCACGGTCACATGACTTCACGTCACCACCGCTAAGCTGAAGGTGGCTAATGTTGGGCTATAAAGGAACTACAGCACGGTCACATGACTTCACGTCACCACCGCTAAGCTAAAGGAGGCTAATGTTGGGCTATAAAGGAACTACAGCACGGTCACATGACTTCACGTCACCACCGCTAAGCTAAAGGAGGCTAATGTTGGGCTACAAAGGAACTACAGCACGGTCACATGACTTCACGTCACCACCGCTAAGCTAAAGGAGGCTAATGTTGGGCTACAAAGGAACTACAGCACGGTCACATTGACTTCACGTCACCACCGCTAAGCTGAAGGTGGCTAATGTTGGGCTATAAAGGAACTACAGCACGGTCACATGACTTCACGTCACCACCGCTAAGCTAAAGGTGGCTAATGTTGGGCTATAAAGGAACTACAGCACGGTCACATGACTTCACGTCACCACCGCTAAGCTAAAGGAGGCTAATGTTGGGCTATAAAGGAACTACAGCACGGTCACATGACTTCAAGTCACCACCGCTAAGCTAAAGGTGGCTAATGTTGGGCTATAAAGGAACTACAGCACGGTCACATGACTTCACGTCACCACCGCTAAGCTAAAGGTGGCTAATGTTGAGCTATAAAGGAACTACAGCACGGTCACATGACTTCAAGTCACCACCGCTAAGCTAAAGGTGGCTAATGTTGGGCTATAAAGGAACTACAGCACGGTCACATGACTTCACGTCACCACGCTAAGCTAAAGGAGGCTAATGTTGGGCTATAAAGGAACTACAGCACGCTCACATGACTTCAAGTCACCACCGCTAAGCTAAATGTGGCTAATGTTGGGCTATAAAGGAACTACAGCACGGTCACATGACTTCACGTCACCACCGCTAAGCTAAAGGTGGCTAATGTTGGGCTATAAAGGAACTACAGCACGGTCACATGACTTCACGTCACCACCGCTAAGCTAAAGGTGGCTAATGTTGGGCTATAAAGGAACTACAGCACGGTCACATGACTTCACGTCACCACCGCTAAGCTAAAGGAGGCTAATGTTGGGCTATAAAGGAACTACAGCACGGTCACATGACTTCACGTCACCACCGCTAAGCTAAAGGAGGCTAATGTTGGGCTATAAAGGAACTACAGCACGGTCACATGACTTCACGTCACCACCGCTAAGCTAAAGGAGGCTAATGTTGGGCTACAAAGGAACTACAGCACGGTCACATGACTTCACGTCACCACCGCTAAGCTAAAGGAGGCTAATGTTGGGCTACAAAGGAACTACAGCACGGTCACATGACTTCACGTCACCACCGCTAAGCTGAAGGTGGCTAATGTTGGGCTATAAAGGAACTACAGCACGGTCACAGGACTTCGCGTCACCACCGCTAAGCTAAAGGAGGCTAATGTTGGGCTATAAAGGAACTACAGCACGGTCACATGACTTCACGTCACCACCGCTAAGCTGAAGGTGGCTAATGTTGGGCTATAAAGGAACTACAGCACGGTCACAGGACTTTGCGTCACCACCGCTAAGCTAAAGGAGGCTAAGGTTGGGCTATAAAGGAACTACAGCACGGTCACATGACTTCACGTCACCACCGCTAAGCTAAAGGTGGCTAATGTTGGGCTATAAAGGAACTACAGCACGGTCACATGACTTCGCGTCACCACCGCTAAGCTAAAGGAGGCTAATGTTGGGCTATAAAGGAACTACAGCACGGTCACATGACTTCACATCACCACCGCTAAGCTAAAGGAGGCTAATGTTGGGCTATAAAGGAACTACAGCACGGTCACATGACTTCACGTCACCACCGCTAAGCTAAAGGTGGCTAATGTTGGGCTATAAAGGAACTACAGCACGGTCACATGACTTCACGTCACCACCGCTAAGCTAAAGGTGGCTAATGTTGGGCTATAAAGGAACTACAGCACGGTCACATGACTTCACGTCACCACCGCTAAGCTAAAGGTGGCTAATGTTGGGCTATAAAGGAACTACAGCACGGTCACATGACTTCACGTCACCACCGCTAAGCTAAAGGAGGCTAATGTTGGGCTATAAAGGAACTACAGCACGGTCACATGACTTCACATCAAAGTGTAACCTCCTCTCTCTGAGTGTAACCTCCTCTCTCTGAGTGTAACCTCCTCTCTCCGAGTGTAACCTCCTCTCTCTGTGTGTGTGTGTGTGTGTGTGTGTGTGTGTGTGTGTGTGTGTGTGTGTGTGTGTGTGTGTGTGTGTGTGTGTGAGCTCCGTCTCCCTGAGCTATAGTCTGAAGGTTTCTCTCAGTCTTCAGAAGCTGGTGCTGCGACTGGAAGCTGACTCTGGTTCTGTTGTCAGACCTGGTGTTTGTTGGACCTGGTTCTGTTGGTTGGACCTGGTTCTGTTTGTTAGACCTGGTTCTGTTTTTTGGACCTGGTTCTGTTTTTTGGACCTGGTTCTGTTGGTTGGAGCTGGATCTGTTTGTTGGACCTGGTTCTGTTGTTGGACCTGGTTCTGTTGTTGGACCTGGTTCTGTTTGGTTCTACCTCAGCAGAACATGAGCAGAGCAGAGGATCCGGACCCGAGGAGCTGATCAGGTAGGAACACAGACCCTTTCACAATAAAAGCCCACACACTCTGATAAGCACGCACACACACACACACACACACACACACACACACACACACACACACACACACACACACACACAGACCCTTTCACAATAAAAGCCCACACACACAGATAAGCACGCGTGCGCACACACACACACACACACACACACACACACACACACACACACACACACACACACACACACACACACACACACACACAGACCCTTTCACAATAGAGTGGCGAAGTCCCGCCCATCTACTTCCTGTCCATGGGACCTTATTTAGGAAAAATAATGTATTGAAGTCAATGGAGAGAGAAAACGTATCTTTGGATCCCGTTTGAATTGTGCCATGAATTACACATATGATGTTTGTCAATCTTAAAAAATAATTTCCATGTCAAAAAAGTCACAGTTTGTCGTAAAACTGTTGAAATATAAGACTATGAAAAATACGCAACTAGAAAGACTACAAATCCCAGAGTCGCGTAAGTGATGTCACAATTGTTTTCCTCCACCATTCAGATACCTAAGATAATATAGATATAATCTATCTATATGGCGCTGGCTAAGATAAGATAACTTTAACAAGATGCCTGTGTGCTTAGTACCAGGTTGTTATCATACCAGCAATGGGTCTTGCTCGTTCATTCGCTTCCCGTCTGATCAAAGGACCAGGAGTGGCTGGATCAAGTTAGCTACCTAGCTAGTAGCTAGCGCGTTAGTTAGCATTACAGCCTTAGCCTTGTGATTTGTATTAGCCTTAACATGAAGTAACATTAAGTCAGGGTTGCCAACTTTGGGTACCTGGCTGGAGTGAGATTTTGATATCATGGGTTTAATTCGGTTTAATTACACATATGCGCACGAAATGACTGCTATCGTGTCAGCAGCGGGACCTTAGCATATATATAGGATATATATACAATATATACAAATACACAATAATGGACACAGACTATAAAGGGCACACAGTTTCATTCACTAATGAAAGTCAAACATGTTTGTTTCCACTGTTTTATTGTGTGCCTGTCGCGATAAGCAATTAATTGACTTATCGTACGATAAATAAAAATGCACACACACAAACAAATCTACAGACTTACTCCAAACTGCCAAATATATTAATTAACACACTCTCACTCTCATATACTCTTTGACTCTATTTTGGCCTAGTAGAACAATAAGCAGCAGACTTTTACTTTTTTATCATTTCTACTGGATCTTAGATCTGCGCATGCGCAATACGGGTCGGCAGTTGCGGCTCCAGAGTATTTTTGTTGGGTAATCTATGGTAGGGCTAACCCATACAGTGGTGGGGCTCAAGTCAGTATTTGCAATGTAATTACATACACGCTCCCCCGACAGTGAAACGCCACGCGTGAGGTTTAGATTATTTCCCTGTCTCAATCCAAATTGAACTGTATGAAATTATAAAAAGGCACATTTGTCTTGTAGTAAATAAAAAGGGCGACCTGGAGCCAATCCTGCAATTTCCCCACAGGTGAAAGAGTTGACATGCTGAAGACCCAACCCCTGCAGGGGGTCTGGGGGGATTCTCCCCCAGGAGATTTTTTGAAATACTAACATAAAATACACATTCTGGTACTCTCTTGAGAAGAAAAATAAATAAATCTATTACTACACGACATATTTAAACAAATTAATTAATTTTAGTTTTGTGTGACTTTGTTCTGAAAGCTGAACCTGCTGCTCCTCACAGAGAGAAGAGGGAAGAGGCTGTGTGAATTACTTTACATTGTGGATAAGGGTGGATAGCCCCCATTGTTCTGTGTGTCAAAATGAAAGACAGCCCACACACCTATCAATCATCAAACCGTGGGGTCTTATTTCATTACGTGTTGATTTCTATCAACACGTAATGTTGTATCGATGTATAGAGATGTACTACCGCAAAAGTATTCTCCGTCGGGACTTCCTGCAACAACACCACGCCGTTATCGTGATTCTGATTGGCCAGAAGACATTATCAAAGATGTTTTATTGAGAAGATGATCACTACCTGACAAAAGTTTTCAAAACCGTTTCTAGTCTTCGGTATTCTTGTTTTTGGCGTGAGAATAGTTTGGGCAGCGTGAGAGCGTGAGATTGAGAGTGAAAGCGTGTGTCACACGCCAGATGCGTGAGAGTTGGCAACCCTGCATTAAGTAACCCAAAATGTTAAACAGTAAGAGTAGTAGTCATATGTCGTGAACCCTTTGAAGAGTACTGTCACACCGGTGTGATCATTCTATAATACACCATTTAAGCCCGGATGCCCCCAGGGGAGACATGCTAACGCTAACGCTACATTAGCATCGGCGATCTTCTCTACTTCATGCTATCTGCACAAATGGTTAACATTAAACATTAAAAAGATCAGGCAGTTCAGAGAGAATCAAAGGAAGGCAGGCAGCTTTGCATGACTTTCTTCTGCACGTGTTTCATTGGTGATAGTGAGGGTCAGGGTGAGAGGGTGATAGTGAGGGTCAGGGTGAGAGGGTGATAGTGAGGGTCAGGGTGAGAGGGTGATAGTGAGGGTCAGGGTGAGAGGGTGATAGTGAGGGTCAGGGTGAGAGGGTGATAGTGAGGGTCAGGGTGAGAGGGTGATAGTGAGGGTCAGGGTGAGAGGGTGATAGTGAGGGTCAGGGTGAGAGGGTGATAGTGAGGGTCAGGGTGAGAGGGTGATAGTGAGGGTCAGGGTGAGAGGGTGATAGTGAGGGTCAGGGTGAGAGGGTGATAGTGAGGGTCAGGGTGAGAGGGTGATAGTGAGGGTCAGGGTGAGAGGGTGATAGTGAGGGTGAGGGTAGTCAATCCCTTGTTTGGCAAGACAGTTAGTGACGGCCATCTTGGTGACGTGTGTTGTTGTGCGAAACCAGAGATGTAGTTCATTGAGCGTTTCACACAAAAAAATGACTTTGCCACTCTATAAGAGCCTCTCTGGGTTCAGCTGGTACTGGTCCTGGTCTCTCCTGGTCTCACAGACCACCTGAGAACAGGTGAGGTCCCTGACCCGTCTGGAGTCACATCACAGAACTCTGAGTCATCTTCCAGCGTTAGGAGGGTCGTATCAGAACCTGATCCAGACCGTCTGATCCAGACCGTCTGGTCCAGACCGGGTTCTGATCCAGACCGGGTTCTGATCCAGACCGGGTTCTGATCCAGACCAGGTTCTGATCAGGTGAGTGTGTGTGTGTGTGTGTGTGTGTGTGTGTGTAAAGAATGTCAACTTTGTTAGAGAGCTGACTCCCCATTGGTCGGTGTGAATCAGTTCCCATGGTAACGCCCAGGTTACGATACGATACGATATACTTTATTGTCCCCGTAAGGACATTTGTTCTGGACTTCGTCCTGCAGTGCATCCATGTACATATACAAACATAGTGGACATTAAGAGACATACACATATCATCAGTCATACACCGTTTGAACAAACACAATACACACACGTACATACTGACAATGGCGACCTATTGCACAACCCTCATGGCCAACATTAAAAAAAGTACATCTCATTACATTTGACTACATATCATTTCATTCCGGGCGCTGTACAATAGCTGCCCACTGCTCCTAGTATAGACTCCCGGTACTAGGATGGGTTAAAAGCAGAGAACAAATTTCACTGTGTGCTGTGTGCTCTGCATGTGTGACCATTACAGAGGGTTTCATCCCTCCCAATTCTATTCTAATTCTATTCTATGTGAATGTTAAGAAGCTTAATCGACATAGGTAGGAATGAGTGCTTATAGCGGTTCAGCCTGCTCCTGGGAACCCTGAATCTTCTACCAGAAGGTAGGAGCTGGAATTCTGGGTGGAGTATGTGGGTGGGATCAGACACCATTTTTTTTGCCTGTCTGATAATCGACTGCTCGTTTATGTTTTGGAGAGATGGGTGTTTTTTAACCCCCATAATCTTCATAGCAGTCTGTACCAGGCGAGCGATCTGTGACTTTGACTGCACTGTCAAGTTACCGTACCAGGCAGTGATACCATACCTCATGATGCTCTCCAACACTGCATGATAGAACAGTAACATGAACTTCTGGTCGACTCCGAAAGCCCGGAGTCGACGCAGAAAGTACAACCGTTGCTGAAGTCTAGAGCACAGACCTTGAACATGCGCCTTCCAGCTGAGTGTATTATCTAGATGGACACCAAGGTTCTCTTAACGAGCCTTTAGATCTCCAGACAGCAAGTCTCTTTCACTATAAGAGCTGATGGTCAGTTTGAGTCCTGAATGCAGCTGTGATCACTTCCTGTCCCTCTTCTTCTGTCAGCAGGATGTCAGGTAACTGGTCGTCCCTGACCCCGCCCCCCGGTTCTGAGGTCCCGCTACCCGGCCCTGAGGCCCCGCCCCTTGCCTCTGAGGCCCCGCCCCCTCTGTTCCCCAGCTTCACGCTGGCGGCTCAGCTTCGAGTCATTGCCACCGCGCTGCTGTTCCTGTTTGCGGCGGTGAGTAACGTGGCTCTGCTGCTGAGCGTGTGGAGGGGGGGGCGGGGCTTCATAGGCAGGGGGCGTGGTCTCATGGCCGGGGGGCGGGGCCAGGGACGCCTCGCCTCTCACCTGCGCCCTCTGATGCTCAGCCTGGCGGGCGCTGACCTCATGATGACCTTCGTGGTGATGCCTCTGGACGCCGTGTGGAACGTGACGGTGCAGTGGTACGGCGGCGAGGCGCTCTGCAAGACGCTCTCCTTCCTGAAGCTGTTCGCCATGCACGCCTCCGCCTTCGTGCTGGTGGCCATCAGCCTGGACCGGCAGCACGCCATCCTGCAGCCGCTGGACCTCAGCGCGCACCGGAGGAACCGCCGCATGCTGCTGCTGGCCTGGAGCCTCAGCCTGCTGCTGGCCGCGCCGCAGGTACGCTGAAACGTTGCTGTCAGAAACAATGAGACGTGTTCTGGAAGTAATATGGTCTGTGTTTACATTAGCATGCTAACACTCAGAGCTAACCTGTACTGGAGAGAGCATGTGTGAAGAAGCAGGAAATGAAAAGGAAGTCACCTTGTGGTAAACCTGAGAGAGAGAAAGAGTTTGAGCTCCATACTGTTTCAGAGAGAATCCTTCATGTGGTTTGGAACATGATATGGAGTTTCATCACGGCAGCATTTAGCTGAGTTTCTGCTGGGAGAGTTCTCCTGATGAGATCTACTCTCTCTCTGAAGCTACTGACCCAGAGTCAGCTCTTTAGTAACAGCTGGGAGAGAGGGGGGGGGGCTACAAGGATCTGTTTGGGGTTTGGAGCAGGACACTTCAGAGACATGTCCTTAGTAACAGCTGGAAGAGAGGGGGGGGGGGGGGCTACAAGGATCTGTTTGGGGTTTGGAGCAGGACACTTCAGAGACATGTCCTTAGTAACAGCTGGAAGAGAGGGGGGGGGGGGCTACAAGGATCTGTTTGGGGTTTGGAGCAGGACACTTCAGAGACATGTCCTTAGTAACAGCTGGAAGAGAGGGGGGGGGGGCTACAAGGATCTGTTTGGGGTTAGGAGCAGGACACTTCAGAGACATGTCCTTAGTAACAGCTGGAAGAGAGGGGGGGGGGCTACAAGGATCTGTTTGGGGTTTGGAGCAGGACACTTCAGAGACATGTCCTTAGTAACAGCTGGAAGAGGGGGGGGGGGGGGCTACAAGGATCTGTTTGGGGTTTGGAGCAGGACACTTCAGAGACATGTCCTTAGTAACAGCTGGAAGAGGGGGGGGGGGGGGGGGGGGGGGGGGGGGGGGGTGGGGGGGGGGGGCTGCTACAAGGATCTGTTTGGGGTTTGGAGCAGGACACTTCAGAGACATGTCCTTAGTAACAGCTGGAAGAGAGGGGGGGGGGGCTACAAGGATCTGTTTGGGGTTTGGAGCAGGACACTTCAGAGACATGTCCTTAGTAACAGCTGGAAGAGAGGGGGGGGGGGCTACAAGGATCTGTTTGGGGTTTGGAGCAGGACACTTCAGAGACATGTCCTTAGTAACAGCTGGAAGAGAGGGGGGGGGGCTACAATAGGCGCGTTCACACCAAGTACTTTGCCGTACTCAGTGCCGGCACTTATGACCCCAGGGCACGTACAGATCGCGTTCACACCAGAGTACTTTTCCCTGAGGGAAGATTACGCAAATGAGCTGCTGACGTCACTTCTTCTTCTTCTGCTTTGGGTTTACTGGCAGGCAGCAAACCACTTCACGGCGTATACTGCCACCCGGAGTCCCCGGCCGGAAGTCCCCGGAGTTGGGGAAGGCTTCAGTCGAAGCTGCTGGGACTCCCAGCAGCTTCTACTGAAGCCTTCAGAGGAAATCGCCAGAACGCCGACACCTCCTCATCTGCACCGCTCCCATGTTTTATTTTGTGTTGCCATAAGTTAGTCTCTCTGCGTTTGTGCGCTGGGCTAATGCTAATGCTAATAATGCTAATGCGAGGATAATAAAATGGCGGCTCTACAAAACATTTCAGAGTTGTACGGGGCGTGGTTTGCAATTGGCCCAGCCGATCAGAACTGGGGCACTTTTTTCCCCCAGGAGAGTACCATCTCTCAGCAGGCACTAAACATGGGGGTAAAAGTTCCAGAGATGAAGTGCTCTTTTTGGTGTGAACGCGACATAAGGGGTACTAACGCAACTAAACGTGAAAAGTACGGTGAAAAGTACTCCGGTGTGAACGCGGCTATTGATCTGTTTGGGGTTTGGAGCAGGACACTTCAGAGACATGTCTTTATATCTGAGACCTGTGATATCTGCCGAAAGACAGCATGATAGGAGACCTTTAATGTCATATACACAGACACAGTGTAGTTGTATAAATGACAAACCTAATATATACAACACATAACACTTTAGAAACATCAGGTCGTCCAGCAGTTTGTCTGATGGCTGTAGGATCAGAGCGAGGGCTAGCAGCTACGCTAACACAGCTCAGAGACGGAGCTTAAACCCAGCAGGAATGTCTCAGGATTAGACCTCCTGCTGTTAGCTCGGGCTAACGGCTCCCCTTGGTTTCTATAAGGAATGCTAACAATGCTAATCCGGGAACAGGCTGTGTGTAGCAGCAGAGACACACTGCAGGTTACACAATAATACATATACACCTGTCCTCCTGTAACACCTGTCCTCCTGTAACACCTGTCCTCCTGTAACACCTGTCCTCCTGTAACACCTGTCCTCCTGTCACACCTGTCCACCTGTATCACCTGTCCTCCTGTAACACCTGTCCTCCTGTAACACCTGTCCTCCTGTAACACCTGTCCTCCTGTCACACCTGTCCACCTGTATCACCTGTCCTCCTGTAACACCTGTCCTCCTGTCACACCTGTCCACCTGTAACACCTGTCCTCCTGTAACACCTGTCCTCCTGTAACACCTGTCCTCCTGTCACACCTGTCCACCTGTATCACCTGTCCTCCTGTAACACCTGTCCTCCTGTAACACCTGTCCTCCTGTAACACCTGTCCTCCTGTAACACCTGTCCTCCTGTAACACCTGTCCTCCTGTCACACCTGTCCACCTGTATCACCTGTCCTCCTGTAACACCTGTCCCTCCTGTAACACCTGTCCTCCTGTAACACCTGTCCTCCTGTAACACCTGTCCACCTGTAACACCTGTCCACCTGTAACACCTGTCCTCCTGTAACACCTGTCCTCCTGTCACACCTGTCCTCCTGTAATGCCTGTCCTCCTGTAACACCTGTCCTCCTGTAACACCTGTCCTCCTGTCACACCTGTCCTCCTGTAACACCCTGTCCTCCTGTCATACCTGTCCTCCTGTAACACCTGTCCTCCTGTAACACCTGTCCTCCTGTCATACCTGTCCTCCTGTTCTCCTGTCCTCCTGTCATACCTGTCCTCCTGTAACACCTGTCCTCCTGTCATACCTGTCCTCCTGTAACACCTGTCCTCCTGTCATACCTGTCCTCCTGTAACACCTGTCCTCCTGTAACACCTGTCCTCCTGTCATACCTGTCCTCCTGTAACACCTGTCCTCCTGTCATACCTGTCCTCCTGTAACACCTGTCCTCCTGTAACACCTGTCCTCCTGTCACACCTGTCCTCCTGTAACACCTGTAACACCTGTCCACCTGTATCACCTGTCCTCCTGTCACACCTGTCCACCTGTCCTCCTGTCCCCCCCAGCTGTTCCTGTTCCGGGTGGTGCGGGTGCAGACAGGTGAGACGCAGGGCTTCTCTCAGTGCGCGTCTCACGGCAGCTTCCTGCACCGCTGGCAGGAGACCCTGTACAACATGCTGCACTTCATCTCTCTGTACCTGGTCCCCCTGCTGGTGATGAGCTGCTGCTACAGCCGCATCCTGCTGCACATCCACCACACACACCTGAGGAACGCAGGTACACACACACACACACACACAGACCTGAGGAACGCAGGTACACACACATCCACCACACACACCTGAGGAACGCAGGTACACACACATCCACCACACACACCTGAGGAACGCAGGTACACACACACACACACACACACACACACTCACACACACACACACACACACACACACACATCCACCACACACACCTGAGGAACGCAGGTACACACACACACACCACACACCTGAGGAATGCAGGTACACACACACACACACATCCACCACACACACCTGAGGAACGCAGGTACACACACACACACACACATCCACCACACACACCTGAGGAACGCAGGTACACACACACACACACACACACCTGAGGAACGCAGGTACACACACACACCTGAGGAACGCAGGTACACACACATCCACCACACACACCTGAGGAACGCAGGTACACACACACACACACACCACACACCTGAGGAACACAGGTACACACACACACACACCTGAGGAACGCAGGTACACACACACACCTGAGGAACGCAGGTACACACACATCCACCACACACACCTGAGGAACACAGGTACACACACACACACACACACACACCTGAGGAACGCAGGTACACACACACACCTGAGGAACGCAGGTACACACACACACACACACACTCACACACACACACACATCCACCACACACACCTGAGGAATGCAGGTACACACACACACACACACACTCACACACACACACACATCCACCACACACACCTGAGGAATGCAGGTACACACACACACACACACACACACACACACACTCACACACACACACACACATCCACCACACACACCTGAGGAACGCAGGTACACACACACACACACATCCACCACAGACACCTGAGGAACGCAGGTACACACACACACACACACACACACTCACACACACACACACATCCACCACACACACCTGAGGAACGCAGGTACACACACACACACACACCACACACCTGAGGAACACAGGTACACACACACACACATCCACCACACACACCTGAGGAACGCAGGTACACACACACACACACACACACACACTCACACACACACACACATCCACCACACACACCTGAGGAACGCAGGTACACACACACACACACACACCACACACACCTGAGGAACACAGGTACACACACACACACATCCACCACACACACCTGAGGAACGCAGGTACACACACACACACACACACCTGAGGAACGCAGGTACACACACACACCTGAGGAACGCAGGTACACACACATCCACCACACACACCTGAGGAACGCAGGTACACACACACACACACACACACACACACCACACACCTGAGGAACGCAGGTACACACACACACACACACACACACACACTCACACACACACACACACATCCACCACACACACCTGAGGAACGCAGGTACACACACACACATCCACCACACACACCTGAGGAAACGCAGGTACACACACACACACACACACACACACACACACATCCACCACACACACACTGAGGAACGCAGGTACACACACACACACATCCACCACACACCTGAGGAACGCAGGTACACACACACACACACACACATCCACCACACACACCTGAAGAACGCAGGTACACACACACACACCACACACACACACACACACACACACACACACACACACACACACACATCCACCACACACACCTGAAGAACGCATGTACACACACACACACACACACATTCACCACACATACCTGAGGAACGCAGGTACACACACACACACACACACATCCACCACACACACCTGAAGAACGCAGGTACACACACACACACACACACACACACACACACACACACACACACACACACATCCACCACACACACCTGAAGAACGCATGTACACACACACACACACACACACATCCACCACACACACCTGAGGAACGCAGGTACACACACACACACACACACACACACACACACACACACACACACACACACACACACACACACACATCCACCACACACACCTGAGGAACGCAGGTACACACACACACACACATCCACCACACACACCTGAGGAACGCAGGTACACACACACACACACACACACACACACACACACATCCACCACACACCTGAGGAATGCAGGTACACACACACACACACACATCCACCACACACACCTGAAGAACGCAGGTACACACACACACACACACACATCCACCACACACACCTGAGGAACGCAGGTACACACACACACACACACACACACACACACACACACACACACATACATCCACCACACACACCTGAAGAACGCAGGTACACACACACACACACACACACACATGCACCACACACACCTGAGGAATGCTGATACACACACATGCACACACATCCACTACACACCTGAAGAACGCAGGTACACACTCACACACACACACACTCACACACACCTGAGGACGCTGGTCATGTGACACAGCTTCAGTTTCTCCCCCTTGTTTCTCCCCTCGCAGCGGGGGAGTCGTACCTGCGGCGCAGCGGCACCGATCTGATCCCGAAGGCGCGGATGAAGACTCTGAAGATGACGGTGGTGATCGTGCTGTCCTTCGTAGTGTGCTGGACGCCTTACTACCTGCTGGGGCTCTGGTACTGGTTCCAGCCCGCGATGCTGGGCCTGCTGCCTGACTACCTGCACCACTTTCTGTTCCTGTTCGGACACCTGAACACCTGCTGCGACCCGGTGATCTACGGCTTCTTCACGCCCTCATTCAGGGCCGACCTCCATGCCTGCTGCCGCCGCCTGACAGCCAATCAGAGCACAGGAGATAACCAGCCCGCAGACTCTCAGCCAATCAGAGCACAGGATATAACCAGCCCGCAGACTCTCAGCCAATCAGAGCACAGGATATAACCAGCCCGCAGACTCTCAGCCAATCAGAGCACAGGATATAACCAGCCCGCCGCCTGACAGCCAATCAGAGCACAGGAGATAACCAGCCCGCAGACTCTCAGCCAATCAGAGCACAGGATATAACCAGCCCGCAGACTCTCAGCCAATCAGAGCACAGGATATAACCAGCCCGCAGACTCACAGCCAATCAGAGCACAGGAGATAACCAGCCCGCACTGACAGCCAATCAGAGCCCAGGAGATAACCAGCCCGCACTCACAGCCAATCAGAGCACAGGAGGTGATGACGTCACAGACAGTCCCGTTATGATCCAGTTTTTATTCATATTTTTTTCATGTCCTCTGATCAATTTAGGAACCTGAGAGATACATTCCTTTAGGAACCTGAGAGATACATTCCTTTAGGAACCTGACAGATACATTCCTTTAGGAACCTGAGAGATACATTCCTTTAGGAACCTGAGAGATACATTCCTTTAGGAACCTGACATATACATTCCTTTAGGAACCTGACAGATACATTCCTTTAGGAACCTGACAGATACATTCCTTTAGGAACCTGAGAGATACATTCCTTTAGGAACCTGAGAGATACATTCCTTTAGGAAACCTGAGAGATACATTCCTTTAGGAACCTGACAGATACATTCCTTTAGGAACCTGAGAGATACATTCCTTTAGGAACCTGAGAGATACATTCCTTTAGGAACCTGACAGATACATTCCTTTAGGAACCTGAGAGATACATTCCTTTAGGAACCTGAGAGATACATTCCTTTAGGAACCTGACAGATACATTCCTTTAGGAACCTGACAGATACATTCCTTTAGGAACCTGAGAGATACATTCCTTTAGGAACCTGAGAGATACATTCCTTTAGGAACCTGAGAGATACATTCCTTTAGGAACCTGAGAGATACATTCCTTTAGGAACCTGACAGATACATTCCTTTAGGAACCTGAGAGATACATTCCTTTAGGAACCTGAGAGATACATTCCTTTAGGAACCTGAGAGATACATTCCTTTAGGAACCTGAGAGATACATTCCTTTAGGAACCTGACAGATACATTCCTTTAGGAACCTGAGCAGATACATTCCTTTAGGAACCTGAGAGATACATTCCTTTAGGAACCTGAGAGATACATTCCTTTAGGAACCTGAGAGATACATTCCTTTAGGAACCTGACAGATACATTCCTTTAGGAACCTGACAGATACATTCCTTTAGGAACCTGAGAGATACATTCCTTTAGGAACCTGACAGATACATTCCTTTAGGAACCTGACAGAACTGAAATCAACATTTCTCAACAAACCAGTTTTCTGTAACCAACCCTAAATATAAGTTCCTTATTTGTCATTGCACCATCTCAAAGGGAATCTGTGAGACCCCCCCAAAGAGGATCACTTCCTGTTTACTAACCTCTAACCCCTCACCTGGGGGCCACAGGTGGTCAGCCAATGGGAAGCTTCAGTGTTCAGTCAGCACCTGAAATACCCTTTATTGTTATTCTATTCATCTGTTAATGTATGAAATAAGACGTCTTCTGTCAACATAGAAATGTTCTCTACATTACTTTTGATTTAAATCATGAAGAAATAAGTTTATTTGAACACTTAATATGTCTTTATGTTTTATTGGGTGGAAGAACAAAATGGTTTGTATAAACAGTCAAATACAGTCTTAGAACAAATGGAAACAAACAAACTGAAATGAATGAAAGAATAAACGTGTGAAAAACTATTCAAATTCAGTTTTATTTGGTTTCATTTCAAACATCAGACAGACGGTGAAACATTCAACACCACAGAAGAAGAACTCGTCGAAGCGTCTAATCTTCTTCAGGTCTGTTCTCTAAAGCAGTGTAAAGCTTGGGGATGCTTTTATTTTGAAAGGACACATTAATGAATTAAAGGTTTTAAAGAAACATCATAAAAATGTTAAAGCTCTTCTCATTGGTGCTAGCCTTCGTCTACTTCTCTACGTCTACAGCGCCGACAGGAAGTCTCCATTTATACTAAAAATACTTTTATCTGTGGAGGACATGGCTTTATTAAACTCAGCTTATTATTAAATATGGCTTATTCAGGGACTCCGACATATTCATACTACACACATTATACATCATTCAAACTAACGAAGAATCAGAAACAAGAAAAACAAAGTTCATAATCAAAACATTATAGGAATTACATTTAAATCTCTTCTTCACTGGCTTTTATTTTGGCAGATTCCTCTTAAAATAAGAATGAAACCAAAGAAGAAAGTTCTAGAAAAAGAACAGCCGACATTTTTCATTTCAGAAACACCCCGACCCCACAGCGACCTGAGACCCCGGACTGCATGAGACCGGACAGGACTCAACGATATCAACGAGACTCAGCGAGACTCAACGAGACTCAACGAGACTCTATTTAACCCGACAGGACTCAACAAGACTCTATTTAACCCGACAGGACTCAACGGTACTCAACGAGACTCAACGAGACTCCGCGAAACTCAACGAGACTCAAGAAGACTCTATTTAACCCGACAGGACTCAACGAGACTCAACGAGACTCCGCGAAACTCAACGAGACTCAAGAAGACTCTATTTAACCCGACAGGACTCAACGAGACTCAACGGGACTCAACGAGACTCAGCGAGACTCAAAAAGACTCTATTTAACCCGACAGGACTCAACAAGACTCAACGAGACTCAACGAGACTCAACGAGACTCCGCGAAACTCACCGAGACTCAAGAAGACTCTATTTAACCCGACAGGACTCAACGAGACTCAACGGGACTCAACAAGACTCTATTTAACCCGACAGGACTCAACAAGACTCGATTTAACCCGACAGGACTCAACAAGACTCGATTTAACCCGACAGGACTCAACGAGACTCAACGGGACTCAACAAGACTCTATTTAACCCGACAGGACTCAACAAGACTCGATTTAACCCGACAGGACTCAACAAGACTCTATTTAACCCGACAGGACTCAACGAGACTCAACGGGACTCAACGAGACTCGATTTAACCCGACAGGACTCAACAAGACTCAACGAGACTCTATTTAACCCGACAGGACTCAACGAGACTCAACGGGACTCGATTTAACCCGACAGGACTCAACAAGACTCAACGAGACTCAGCGAGACTCAACAAGACTCTATTTAACCCGACAGGACTCAACGAGACTCAACGGGACTCAACAAGACTCTATTTAACCCGACAGGACTCAACAAGACTCGATTTAACCCGACAGGACTCAACGAGACTCAACAGGACTCGATTTAACCCGACAGGACTCAACGAGACTCAACGGGACTCAACAAGACTCGATTTAACCCGACAGGACTCAACAAGACTCGATTTAACCCGACAGGACTCAACGAGACTCAACGGGACTCAACGAGACTCGATTTAACCCGACAGGACTCAGCGAGACTCAGCGAGACTCAACGAGACTCAGCGAGACTCAACGAGACTCAACGAGACTCAGCGAGACTCAACAAGACTCGATTTTACCCGACAGGACTCAGCGAGACTCAACAAGACTCAACGAGACTCAGCGAGACTCAACGAGACTCAACGAGACTCAGCGAGACTCAGCGAGACTCAACGAGACTCAGCGAGACTCAACAAGACTCGATTTTACCCGACAGGACTCAGCGAGACTCAACAAGACTCGACTTAACCCGATGGTACAAACGTGATCATTAAAGTCAGACTCAATTCTGTTCAACAAACGGACTGAACCGTTCGAGTCAGAGTGTTTAGTGTCCAGTCGTCGGCAGGACAGATCAGGTCTACAGGACTGTGGGGTCTGGGGTCTCTGTCAAGACATTAAACCACAAACTGAAAAGGAACTGAGGGAACATTGAAACAGTATTTTGGTCAAAGAGTTTCTTTAGTTATTTGGCTGTTTTAAACTCTTCATGTTACAACATATAAAAATATATCCTCCAAATGTGAGAATCTATTTTGGTTTGTTCGTTCTTCGACTCTGGAACAAGCAGTTTGAACAGGAAACGTTTTTATCTTTGGACGCCCTTCAGCTGGTTTTGAAAGAATATTTGGACGTTTTGGCTGAAACTACAGGAAGCTGCTGTTCATGTACAGGAAGCTGCTGTTCATGTACAGGAAGTGACAGACAGGAAGTAGGAAGTAGAGTATCTTCCCTCTCAGGACGGAGGGATCCATCGCTGATCAACATTATGGGTTACAGCACATTGGCATTGGCACAACAAGAAAATGGCAAAGCTGCCCCCGGAGGAGGCTTTTGGTTCTGAGGTAGGTTAGCGTTAGCAGTGGGAGGCTAACGGTTTTAGACGTTAGCTCTCTTTGGATCGGGGGGGGGGGGGGGTTTCCTCCTGACCTGAGGCGAACTCGTGAGACAGACGAACACTAAACAAACACTGAAAGGTTAAAGCAGCGCAGAGGAAGTCCTCCGCATCACCGGCTGACGGGAGACTTGAATCCCCCTCGGAGGACGGGGTCTCCGTCAGACCGGAGGAAGGCCTCGTCCAATCGGTGGGGAGATCAAACTAAAGACAAATGTTTTGGTTTCAACAGGAAGCATCCGGCCTCTGATACCAGAGGGCAGGCTCCAACCCAGAGACTGGACCTGGAACAGAACCAGGTCTAAATGAACCGCCCCTCAAGGACCCAGAACAGAACCAGGTCTAAATGAACCGCACCTCAAGGACCCAGAACAGAACCAGGTCTAAATGAACCGCCCCTCAAGAAACCCAGAACAGAACCAGGTCTAAATTAACCGCACCTCAAGAAACCCAGAACAGAACCAGGTCTAAATGAACCGCACCTCAAGGACCCAGAACAGAACCAGGTCTAAATGAACCGCACCTCAAGGACCCAGAACAGAACCAGGTCTAAATGAACCGCACCTCAAGGACCCCGAACAGAACCAGGTCTAAATGAACCGCCCCTCAAGAAACCCAGAACAGAACCAGGTGGGAATGAATTGCATCAAAGCTCAAGGACATCTGAGGGGTCTGGGTAGGGTCTGGTTGTGGGTAGGGTCTGGTTGTGGGTAGGGGTCTGGTTCTAGGTATGGTTTGGTTCTGGGTAGGGTCTGGTTCTGGGTCTGGTTCTGGTATCAGATGCTCTCCGGATGTCCTCATAAAGGCTGAAGTGGCAGTAAGGCTGTCAGGAGGAGGGGGGGGGGGGGTTATCCGGTGCTGGTGCCGGGCTGATCCGGTTCAACGGTTTCCACCATGAGCGTCACTGGGGGGGCGGAGTCAGGTCTCTGTGGGCGGAGCAGACAGGAAGTTAGTGTGTGTGTGTGTGTGTGTGTGTGTGTGTGTGTGTGTGTGTGTGTGTGTGTGTGTGTGTGTGTGTGTGTGTGTGTGTGTGTGTGTGTGTGTGTGTGTGTGTGTTACCTGGCTCAGCTCCATGCTCTCAGGTGTGTATCCTTTAGTTGCTTTGACATCACTCAGAGTTGGCGGAGCCTCCCAGCCCGCTGACTTCCTGCAGAGGAAACTGAGGAAGAAGAGGAGAAAGAGGAAGAAGAGGAAGAGGAGGAAGAGGAGGAAGAGGAAGAAGAGGAGGAAGGTGAGATCTGTGTGTTTTGTCTCACAATCATTTCTAACTTTTTTTTAAGCACATTCTTTGTTGGAAGCCACAGAAACGGTGTGTGTGTGTGTGTGCGTGTGTGTGTGCGTGTGTGTGTGTGCGTGTGCGTGTGTGCGTGCGTGTGTGCGTGTGCGTGTGTGTGTGCGTGCGTGCGTGTGCGTGTGCGTGTGTGTGTGTGTGTGTGTGCGTGTGTGCTGTGTGTGCGTGTGTGTGTGTGTGTGTGTGTGTGTGCGTGTGTGTGTGTGTGTGTGCGTGTGTGTGTGTGCGTGTGTGTGTGTGTGCGTGTGTGTGAGCGTGTTACCTGCGTCTGTATCCCAGCAGCAGCAGGCAGCAGAGCACGCAGGCGAGCGCACTGTGAACCCCCACCAGCAGGGCGGAGCCAGAGGAGCACTCACAGCCCGCTGCAGAGTACACACAGTACACAGCTTAGTACACACAGTACACAGAGTACACACAGTACACAGTTCAGTACACAGAGTACACACAGTACACACAGTACACAGCTTAGTACACACAGTACACAGAGTACACACAGTACACAGTTCAGTACACAGTTCAGTACACAGAGTACACACAGTACACAGCTCAGTACACACAGTACACACAGTACACAGAGTACACACAGTACACAGTTCAGTACACAGTTCAGTACACAGAGTACACACATTACACAAAGTACAAACATTACACATTATAAACCACATTACACACAGAGGTCAGAGGTCAGAGGTCAGCCTACCTGCTGCAGCGTTGCCCTCGCTCAGAGACACCAGGCGCCGGTTGGACGCTCCGTCTCCGTTCCCGTTGAAGGCGAGCAGCCGAATCTCATACACCGCTAACCGCTCTGCAGGGAGAACACAGGTTAGCTTAGCATCAACTGCTAGCATACTGCAGGTGAGATCAGTTAGCTTAGCATCAACTGCTAGCAGCGACGTGCAGTCAGGGGAGGCAGAGCCTCACCTCTCATACTCCAATGTAACGGAAAAACAACTAAAGAAAAACTAAATAATAATAATAATAAAATGTCTCCACTGATCTGTGTTGTAAGTGTGATTTCTGTTTGATTCTAATCGCTTTTTATAGTCAAAATCAGCAAATTTGCCGAGCTCTGCTACGGGAGCGATGAGAAGTGAGGCAGGGACGAGCTCTGCCTCACGTAAGCCCACAGTAACTTGCTGGAGCACGGGCACTAATTTAGCGCGGGCACTTATTTAGTGAGCGCGCTCCAGCCAGTTACTGTGGGGTGAGGTGAGGCACAGATGAGCTCTGCCTCACCTCAGAATGCGTCACCCCACAGAAACTGTCTGGAAAGCAGGCCCTAAGCGCATGCCTGTTCCCATCTCACTGTAGGTCACCAATGTAATGTTTGTAGATCCCTTTATTATATTTATCCTCGCCATCCATAGTCTCTAAATAACTTATTTCACGTATATATGATATTTAGGCTCGCTGGTCTCATCGTACAACGGCAATGAAAAAAGCACCAGGAGAGGCAGCCATAACCTCTGCCGCACTGAAGGGGGCGCACGTGAGCCCACAGGTTCTTGTTGCTACTGTTATTCTACGCAAACAACAAACTAGACTTTTGAAACTACAGGAAGATAAGGAGGACTTTTACAAAGTAATAGAGATTGTTGTCCAGAAGGATAGCATGGACTTCATCTTCAAGTCAAGGTAAGACCACAACTGTAATGAAAATGGGATCTTACTAAGAAAGAACAATCCAATATTTATCCTTTTGTTGATCGGTCTGTTTTAAATGAATCATAGCATCAGACTAAAAAAGCTTTTGAAAATAACAGAATATTTCGATTAAGGTCAAAATATAATATTTGTAAATCTGACTCTGAAAGAGTCAGTGCCTCACCAGCCATGAACCTCACCGCACGTCACTGACTGCTAGCATACTGCAGGTGAGATCAGTTAGCTTAGCATCAACTGCTAGCATACTGCAGGTGAGATCAGTTAGCTTAGCATCAACTGCTCGCATACTGCAGGTGAGATAAGGTGTACTGACCCAGGTGAGATAAGGTGTGTGTGTTGATGTGGGCTGGGAAGGTCTCCTGCCCCTGCACTTCTGGGTTGGATACCCCACGGTACTCCAGTCTGAAGCCTTCCAGCATACCTGGCTCACCTGGCAGCTCCCAGAACACCTGAATGGCTGTCTGGTTCAGAACCTTTGAGTAGAAACTGGGAGGACTGGGAACTGTGGAAGAGAGGGGGGGTTAGGGTGGGCTGTAGTTAGGGTGGGCTGTATTTAGGGTGGGCTGTAGAGTGGACTGTATTTAGTGTGTACTGTATTTAGGGTGTGCTATATTTAGGGTGGGCTGTAGTTAGGTTGGGCTGTAGTTAGGTTGGGCTGTAGTTAAGGTGGGCTGTAGTTAAGGTGGACTGTAGTTAGGGTGTACTGTATTTAGGGTGTACTGTAGTTAGGGTGGGCTGTAGTTAAGGTGGGCTGTAGTTAGGGTGTACTGTATTTAGGGTGGACTGTAGTTAGGGTGGGCTGTAGTTAGGGTGGGCTGTAGTTAGGGAGGGCTGTAGTTATTTAAGGTGGACTGTATTTAAGGTGGACTGTATTTAAGGTGGGCTGTAGTTATTTAAGGTGGACTGTAGTTAAGGTGAACTGTATTTATTAAGGTGGGCTGTATTTAAGGTGGACTGTATTTAAGGTGGGCTGTAGTTAAGGTGGACTGTAGTTATTTAAGGTGGACTGTAGTTAAGGTGGACTGTATTTAAGGTGGGCTGTAGTTAAGGTGGACTGTATTTATTAAGGTGGGCTGTATTTAAGGTGGACTGTATTTAAGGTGGGCTGTAGTTAAGGTGGACTGTAGTTATTTAAGGTGGACTGTAGTTAAGGTGAACTGTATTTATTAAGGTGGGCTGTATTTAAGGTGGACTGTATTTATTAAGGTGGGCTGTATTTAAGGTGGACTGTATTTAAGGTGGGCTGTAGTTAAGGTGGACTGTAGTTATTTAAGGTGGACTGTAGTTAAGGTGAACTGTATTTATTAAGGTGGGCTGTATTTAAGGTGGGCTGTATTTAAGGTGGACTGTATTTATTAAGGTGGACTGTATGTAACACTATTTAAGGGTGGAGTGTATGAAACAATAGGTACCGCCCCCCCTGCGTGGTGCAGGTGATTGGTGCTAGACTGCCGGCTGCCCCCCTGGGTGGAGTAGGCCTTCAGGTAGGACGGAGTAAGTAGGTGGTGCTGGGCTCCAGCTGCTGGACGTCGTGGCTGAAGGTGTTTTTACTGACGGCCTCCTGCAGCTCAGCACTGTCGGGCTCTGAGGGGGAGACTCCAGTTAACAGTGTTTACATATCAATAATAAATCAAAGATAATAAATCATTAAAGCTGCGCGCAGCAATGAGCGGTCGTCCGCACGACGATGTCTGCCGAAAAAGTGTTTCGAGGTTTCTGTCCGATCAGACAATATCTAAAGGAGTTACAGCAACATCATGTTTGATGGCAAGTGATCTGTCGCCACGGCAACGGCAATATGAATGATACCCCCATAATAAGCTTCAGGGGCTGCATCATTATATAACATGTGTTCACTACAACTACGCCCACAGTCACTGCGCGGGCTGCCGGCCGTCAGGACTTGAACCTTTGTGTGGTGTGTGTGTGTGTGTGTGTGTGTGTGTGTGTGTGTGTGTGTGTGTGTGTGTGTGTGTGTGTGTGTGTGTGTGTGTGTGTGTGTGTGTGTGTGTGTGTGTGTGTGTGTGTGTGTGTGTGTGTGTGTGTGTGTGTGTGTGTGTGTGTGTGTGTGTGTGTGTGTGTGTGTGTGTGTGTGTGTGTGTGTGTGTGTGTGTGTGTGTGTGTGTGTGTGTGTTGTGTGGTGTGTTGTGGTCTTGTTGGTGTTGTCGTCAGGGTTGTCGGCTCAGGGTTCTTCCTCCCGGTCTCTGGTCTCTGTCTCTGGTCTCTGGTCTCTGGTCTCTGGTCCTCTAGTCTCTGGTCTCTAGGTCTCGGTCTCTGGTCTCTCTGGTCTCTGGTCTCTGGTCTCCTAGGTCCTGGGTCTCGGGTCATCTGGCTACGTCTCTGGTCTCTGGTCTCTGGTCTCTCAGGCTCTGGTCTCTAGTCCTCTGGTCTCTAGTCCTTCTGGTCTACTATAAATCCTGGACTCTCAACCCCATCTACCCCGCCGGGCGGACGTGCAGCACGTATCCTATATGATGTGCAGCTTCCTCTCTCTTCGGGGGGGGGGCGCTACCCAGCTTGAGCCGTCAGGGCTGCGGAGAGAGGGCCTCAGCCTGCAGACCTGAGGGGGGGGGGCGGGGGCTCCGGAGAGATCAGGATCCTGTAGTCCCTGTAGGGCTGGTGGAGAGGGGGGGGTCAGGGCCCTGTATGGCTGGTGGAGAGGGGGGGTCAGGCCCTGGTAGGCTGGTGGAGAGGGGGGGGGGGGTCAGGGCCCTGTAGGCTGGACAGGCTGATGGACAGGCGGGCGCTGGCCTGGTTGGAGCCCGCGCTGTTCTCCGCGATGCACTGATAGATGGCCTCGTCTTCAGGGGAGATCTGAGTGATGGACAGGGTCCTGGGGGAAAGAGGTTAGAGTATAACAACAACAATACTAACAATATTTGTTAGAGCCGCAATGAAGTCAACGTTATTATTTAGATTCATCATTTGATAAATGATGTGTGCCATGGTGAATATCTTTTGATGAAATGATTGTTTATTTCAAATCGTAAATATGATCTGTTCCTTGTCACCTTCCGGTGTTTATTTAAGTGAGGCCACATTGAGTGCACAGCTGAGGGTGCTCTGAGACCTGATGAGACCTGATGATGAGACATGATGAGGACCCTGATGAGACCTGATGATGAGACCTTTGAATTGCGACCGTGTAGTACCTCTGATGAGACCTGATGAGAACCTTGATGAGACATGATTGAGACCTGAGACCTGATGAGACCTGATGAGACCTGATGAGGACCTGCTGAGACCCCTGATGAGACCTGATGATGACCTGATGAGACCTGAGACCTGTGACCTGACCTGATGAGACCTGATGAGGACCTGAGACCTGATGAGACCTGAGACCTGATGAGACGCTGAGACCTGATGAGACCTGATGAGACCTGAATGAGGACCTGATGAGACCCTGATGAGACCTGATGAGACCTGAGAACCTGATTGGAGACCTGATGAGGCCTGGACCTTGATAGACCTGATGAGACCTGATGAGACCTGATGAGACCTGATGAGACCTGATGAGACCTGAGACCTGATGAGACCTGATGAGACCTGATGAGACCTGAGACCTGATGAGACCTGAGACCTGATGAGACCTGATAGACCTGATGAGACCTGATGAGACCTGATGAGACCTGAGACCTGATGAGACCTGAGACCTGATGAGACCTGATGAGACCTGAGACCTGATGAGACCTGATGAGACCTGATAGACCTGATGAGACCTGATGAGACCTGATGAGACCTGATGAGACCTGAGACCTGATGAGACCTGATGAGACCTGATGAGACCTGATGAGACCTGATGAGACCTGATGAGACCTGATGAGACCTGATGAGACCTGATGAGACCTGAGACCTGATGAGACCTGATGAGACCTGAGACCTGATGAGACCTGATGAGACCTGATGAGACCTGATGAGACCTGAGAACCTGATGAACCTGATGAGACCTGATGAGACCTGATGAGACCTGAGACCTGATGAACCTGATGAGACCTGATGAGACCTGAGACCTGATGAGACCTGATGAGACCTGATGAGACCTGATGAGACCTGATGACCGTGAGACCCTGATGAGACCTGATGAGACCTGAGACCTGATGAGACCTGAGACCTGATGAGACCTGATGAGACCTGATGAGACCCCGATGAGACCTGATAGACCTGATGAGACCTGAGACCTGAGACCTGATGAGACCTGATGAGACCTGATGAGACCCTGATGAGACCTGATAGACCTGATGAGACCTGATGAGGACCTGATTGAGACCTGAGACCTGATGAGGACCTGAGACCTGATGAGACCTGATGAGACCTGATGAGACCCGATGAGACCTGATAGACCTGATGAGACCTGAGACCTGAGACCTGATGAGACCTGATGAGACCTGATGAGACCTGATGAGACCTGATGAGACCCTGATGAGACCTGATGAGACCTGATGAGACCTGATGAGACCCGATGAGACGGGGAGCGGAACACTTTGTACACCGCAAATTGTAAACGAAATGAGTGTTGCAAATTGGACTGCAAAGTATAGTTTATATAGGAAAGTATATCGCCTAATTATTGATTTAGATTTGTTATTTTGAGACTATTTAAGTCAATACTTTTTTGTTAATAAATTACATTTTTTGACTGAAAACCTTCGGCTGCTTATTGCTCTGGATTGCGTGTCGTCAACCCGCTCTATAGAGAGGTGAAGTCCCTCCCCTTCCTGTGGACCCCCATGGGACCTTATTTCGGAAAAGTTATGCATTGAAGTCAATGGAGAGAGAAAGATTATCTTTGGATCCCGTTTGAATTGTGCCACGAATTACACATATGATGTTTGTCAATTTAAAAGATCATTTTGAAAGTAAAAAAAAAATAAAATGTGTGGTAAAACTGTGAAGTAACACATTTGTTTGTGTGAAACGCTCAATGAACTACATCTCTGGTCAACAACACACGTCACCAAGATGGCCGTCACTACTGTCTTGTCAACAAAACGATTGACTACCCTCACTATCACCCTCTCACCCTGACCCTCACCCTGACCCTCACCCTGACCCTCACCCTCACTATCACCACAATGAAACACGTCCTGAAGAATGTCATGCAAAGCTGCCTGCCTGCCTTCCTTTGATTCTCTCTGAACTGCCTGGTCGTTTTAATGTTTAATGTCAACCATTTGTGCAGATAGCATGAAGTAGAGAAGATCGTCGATGCTAGCGTTAGCGTTAGCATTTCTCCCCCGGGCTTAAATGGTGTATTATAGAATGATCACACCGGTGACAGTACTATTCAAAGGGTTCACGAAATATGACTACTACTCTTACTGTTTAACATTTTGGGTTACTTAATGTTACTTCATGTTAAGGCTAATAAGAATGACAAGGCTGTAATGCTAACTAACGTGCTAGCTACTAGCTAGGTAGCTAACTTGATCAAGCCACTCCTGAGGCCTGTACTACGAAGCTGGATGTTCTCTTAGCTAACTTCAGGGGAAACTCTGGGTTTCCGGTCCTACGACGCTGGTTCTCTTTTTAGCGGGCTAGATCTCCATGGTAACTTATGCTGAGCGGCTAACCTCCTCCGGAGCAGGTTAGGTTGCAGGCTAAGAGATCAACTCAGTGAAAGCACCGCCTGCTGACCAATCAGAGCTCCGTGTGCAGAGTTTAAAGATCAAGTCATATTACAGGATAGAGGAAATACAGAAAAACTGCCGTTGCAGGAAAGACGGCACAAATCACCTGACTGTGTGAACGTGAACATTAATAGAATATCCCCTCCTCCCATCTTCAGAGCAATCTGACTATTATAACATTAGCGTTAAGAAAGCTTACTTAAATATCTGCCACAACATAAGTAACCGGATCAGAGTAACATTACGTACAGTCCGCGGCACTGTGAGTGCAGACGTCGATGTGTCCCATTATCATTCATATCATATCACATCATAATGTATCATATATTTCCTTATCTGAGTCAGCTGAGCCGTATCTGGCCGTGCAACACTCACAGTGTCACATACTGTATGCAGAAGTATTATTTTAAGCAACACATTAAGTTGACGAAACACTCGAGTCAAATGTAATGAAAGTCAGATCGTGTCTTAGACGGGGCAGTGATATCATAAACCTGTTAATGTACGCATTCAAACACTTTCTCTGTTACCAGCTGTATTCACCTTGCAGGTGCAGCTATGTGGCTTTGATCCTGGATAAAGTGTTTAAGTCATGGATGTTTAAAGTTTAACTTCTTCATATTTGACTAATATTAAAGTTCACTTTTCATTCAGGAAGTATGACGCTGCGCTGTCAGTACGCTTGTCCATGTTTGTGATTGGTCGAATGCTCCAGATACCACCCCTTTCATGTGAACGCACACCTAACTAGATAGGACACGGCTGGCTTGAGCGATCCACTTGATAACCAGCGTCGTAGGACCGTTTAGCGAGAGCGCGTATGTTTTGGATTGGGCCAACCGGCTAACTCAAACATATCCAGGTTAGGTTGAACCGGCTTCGTAGTACAGGCCTCTGGCTTCGTAGTACAGGCCTCTGGCTTCGTAGTACAGGCCTCTGGCTTCGTAGTACAGGCCTCTGCAAGCTAGCTACTAGCTACTAGCTAGCTTGATCCAGAGTACTCCTGGTCCTTTGATCAGACGGGAAGCGAAAGAACGAGCAAGACCCATTGCTGGTATGATACCAACCTGGTACTAAGCACACAGGCATCTTGTTAAAGTTATCTTATCTTAGCCAGCGCCATATAGATAGATTATATCTATATTGCGCTGATCTTAGGTATCTCTTAGTGGAGGAAAACAATTGTGACATCACTTACGCAACTCTGGGATTTGTAGTCTTTCTAGTTACGTATTTTTCATAGTCTTATATTTCAACAGTTTTACGACAAACTGTGACTTTTTTGACATGGAAATTATTTTTTAAGATTGACAAACATCATATGTGTAATTCATGGCACAATTCAAACGGGATAGAAAGATAAGTTTTCTCTCTCCATTGACTTCAATGCATAATTTTTCCGAAATAAGGTCCCATGGACAGGAAGTAGATGGGCGTGACTTCGCCTCTCTATAGAGGCAAAAGGAAACCTTGGATGCCACTACAATAATACATTGGATGTTTATAGCGCTTGTGTGTGTGCTGTGTGTGTGTGTGTGTGTGTGTGTGTGTGTGTGTGTGTGTATGTGTGTGTGTGTGTGTGTGTGTGTGTGTGTGTGTGTGTGTGTGTGTGTGTGTGTGTGTGTGTGTGTGTGTGTGTGTGTCTCACGTGTTCACGTTGCTCAGCCTCACGGTCCCGCTCACACTCAGCAGCTTCCCGTTCTTCAGCCAGATGATGTGAGGCTGAGGTTCTCCAGAGGCGGAGCAGCTGAACTCAGCGCTGCCCCCCCCAGGCCTGGAGAGGGACTGCGGCCACTGGGAGAACTCTGGGGGGGCTGGGGGGGACCAGCAGAAAACAGAACATAATGAGAGAGAGTAGCAGATCCAGCCCAGCAGGGGGCAGCACCTGTCTGAGTTCATATCACATACAATATCATTACAATAAAGTAAATAAAGAAATAAAAAAAAAAACTGATAAAATAAAGATAAAGAAATAATAAAATGAAATAAAAGTAAAACAAATCGAAATAAAATACTTAATTCATTTTATGAATGTCCCTCACCTCTTATTCATTTCTAATTTCCCTTTATTATATTGTTGGTAACTTAGTAGTTAAATGTTGTCCCTTCACAATAAAAGCCCTGATGATGACACCCCCCCCCCTGCAGACAGACAGGTGCTGTCTCGCCTCGTCTCCACGGTAACAGGAGGACACACACACACACACACACACACACACACACACACACACATGTGAGACGGGGGTCAGAGGTCAGGAGGGGGGGGGCCATAATGAAGTTTAATGTGGAGAACACACTCAAGTTCAAGAACAAAACACAACTACCACACACCACACACTCACA
>NW_022988015.1:20000-49102 GCF_902827165.1 Trematomus bernacchii | reverse complement strand
CAGTTCACTTCAGAGGTTTGAGACCACCTGTTTTAGGTTGTTCAGTTCACTTCAGAGGTTTGAGACCACCTGTTTTAGGTTGTTTAGTTCACTTCAGAGGTCTGAGGTCTACAAAGCTGGTGTGAACGCGACCTACGACCCTTTTCAAGTACGTACAGACCCTCTTAAAGGGTCTATGGAAACCTTTCTGGGAACACTGGAGCACCTTCAAAGGACTCCTTGTGGACCTCCAGACCCTCTAGAGCTGGATCTATTGACTCTTTAAAAAGATCCCTTTCCAGAGACCCTTGACTTTCAAAACTGATCACTGAGACCCTTCCTCAGACCAGAAGGGAATACCAGTGATAACAGCACCTCCCAGTCTGATGGACCCAACAGAACCAGACCAGGAAACACTTCAGAGAGGTTCAGGTGCATGCTGTGTAATGGCCCACCTGGCAGAGGGAGTAACCTTCATACAGGTGGAAGTGTCCCTGCATGAAGACACAGGAAGTGTCCTCGATCGTCCCAAACACCAGACAGCCTTCATGACCCGCCACTGGAGAGAGACAGGAAACACATGAACACATCTGAACACATCTGAACACACATGAACACACCTGAACACACATGAACACACCTGAACACACCTGAAACACACCTGAACACACCTGAAACACCTGAACACACCTGAACACACCTGAAACACCTGAACACACCTGAACACACCTGAACACACCTGAACACACCTGAAACACCTGAACACACATGAACACACATAAACACACATAAACACACATGAACACACCTGAACACACATGAACACACATGAACACACATGAACACACCTGAACACACATGAACACACATGAACACACATGAACACACATGAACACACCTGAACACACATGAACACACATGAACACACATGAACACACCTGAACACACATGAACACACATGAACACACCTGAACACACCTGAACACACATGAACACACCTGAACACACCTGAAACACCTGAACACACCTGAAACACATGAAACACCTGAACACAGTGCCTGTAGTTGAGCTAACGCCCCCCCAGCCTCAGGGGGCGGGGCCACACTCACCTGTGCTGACGGGGAAGTTGGGGATGTCCTGGTACCTGAAGGTCTGCTTGTCCGCGGCTCCGTCAGCCAGTAGTCCCAGTCCAGAGCCACAGATCACAGCCACCTTGGGGCGCTGGGAGGTGTGGTTCAGGAGCCACTCAGTGGTCAGGTTGTAGTCCTCGAAGGAGCAGCAGCTGGGGGGGGCAAGAAACTGTGATATCACCTGACCCCAAAGAACTGTGATATCACCCCCAAGAACTGTGATGTCACCTGACCCCCAAGAACTGTGACCCCAAGAACTGTGATATCACCGCTGACCCCAAGAACGTGACCCTACCCAATAACTGTGATATCACTTGACCCCTAGAACGTGATATCACCTGACCCCCAATAACTGTGATATCACTGTGACCCCCTAGAACTGTGATATCACCTGACCCCAATAACTGTGATATCACCTGACCCCCAAGAACTGTGACCCCAAGAACTGTGATATCACCTGACCCCCAATAACTGTGATATCACCTGGACCCCCTGACCCCCCAAGAACTGTGATATCACCTGACCCCCAAGAACTGTGACCCCAAGAACTGTGATATCACCTGACCCCCAGAACTGTGATATCACCTGACCCCCAAGAACTGTGACCCCTAGAACTGTGATATCACCTGACCCCTAGAACTGTGATATCACCTGACCCCCAAGAACTGTGATATCACCTGACCCCCTAGAACTGTGATATCACCTGACCCCCTAGAACTGTGATATCACCTGACCCCCAATAACTGTGATATCACCTGACCCCTAGAACTGTGATATCACCTGACCCCCAATAACTGTGATATCACCTGACCCCTAGAACTGTGATATCACCTGACCCCCAATAACTGTGACCCCTAGAACTGTGATATCACCTGACCCCCAATAACTGTGACCCCAAGAACTGTGATATCACCTGACCCCCTAGAACTGTGATATCACCTGACCCCCTAGAACTGTGATATCACCTGACCCCCTAGAACTGTGATATCACCTGACCCCCTAGAACTGTGATATCACCTGACCCCCTAGAACTGTGATATCACCTGACCCCTAGAACTGTGATATCACCTGACCCCCAAGAACTGTGACCCCAAGAACTGTGATATCACCTGACCCCTAGAACTGTGATATCACCTGACCCCTATAACTGTGATATCACCTGACCCCTAGAACTGTGATATCACCTGACCCCTAGAACTGTGATGTCAACTGACCCCCAAGAACTGTGACCCCAAGAACTGTGATATCACCTGACCCCCTAAAACTGTGATATCACCTGACCCCCAAGAACTGTGATATCACCTGACCCCCAAGAACTGTGACCCCTAGAACTGTGATATCACCTGACCCCTAGAACTGTGATATCACCTGACCCCTAGAACTGTGATATCACCTGACCCCCTAGAACTGTGATATCACCTGACCCCCAAGAACTGTGACCCCAAGAACTGTGATATCACCTGACCCCTAGAACTGTGATATCACCTGACCCCTAGAACTGTGATATCACCTGACCCCTAGAACTGTGATATCACCTGACCCCCAAGAACTGTGACCCCAAGAACTGTGATATCACCTGACCCCCTAGAACTGTGATATCACCTGACCCCCTAGAACTGTGATATCATCTGACCCCCTAGAACTGTGATATCACCTGACCCCCTAGAACTGTGATATCACCTGACCCCCTAGAACTGTGATATCACCTGACCCCCAAGAACTGTGACCCCAAGAACTGTGATATCACCTGACCCCTAGAACTGTGATATCACCTGACCCCCTAGAACTGTGATATCACCTGACCCCCTAGAACTGTGTATCACCTGACCCCCAAGAACTGTGACCCCAAGAACTGTGATATCACCTGACCCCTAGAACTGTGATATCACCTGACCCCCTAGAACTGTGATATCATCTGACCCCCTAGAACTGTGATATCACCTGACCCCCTAGAACTGTGATATCACCTGACCCCAGAACTGTGATATCACCGGACCCCCTAGAACTGTGATATCACCTATCACCCCTAATAGACTCTTCTTGCACTATTGTATGTGTTTCATGTCCTTTCTATATTCATGTGCCTGTTGGAGGACTTCACTGTAGCTGCTACATGATGATAAAGCCTTGAATTGAATAGATGTATAGATATTGATTTCAGGAATACAGGTATATATATATGTGTGTATATAGAGTTTTGACTTGTGAAGTGAACTCGCTGATGTCCACAGATCATTCACAGTTTTATCTGCAGGACCCTTTCTCAGAAAACTGGAAACACTGAAGGTTTAAAGTTCGGGGCAGATAACAACTCAAGCTTTATTTTAAATCAACGATATCTGAATATACATATAAACATCTATATATACATATATATATATATATATATATATATATGTATGTATAATATATACACACAACCTGTCTATTCGCCCCCTTGTTGTAGGAGATATTACTGATTTATAAAATATGACTTGTGTTTAACGTGAAGCAGACGCTGTTACAACACACACAGGTTAATGTGCTCCTAACGACAGATCAGAGAGAACGTGAGGAACAACAGAACAGAGGAGAACGTGAGGAACCACAGATCAGAGAGAACGTGAGGAACAACAGATCAGAGAGAACGTGAGGAACAACAGATCAGAGAGAACGTGAGGAACAACAGATCAGAGAGAACGTGAGGAACAACAGATCAGAGAGAACGTGAGGAACCACAGATCAGAGAGAACGTGAGAGAACGTGAGGAACAACAGATCAGAGAGAACGTGAGAGAACGTGAGGAACAACAGATCAGAGAGAACGTGAGGAACAACAGATCAGAGAGAACGTGAGGAACAACAGATCAGAGAGAACGTGAGGAACCACAGATCAGAGAGAACGTGAGGAACCACAGATCAGAGAGAACGTGAGGAACAACAGATCAGAGAGAACGTGAGGAACCACAGATCAGAGAGAACGTGAGGAACCACAGATCAGAGAGAACGTGAGGAACAACAGACCAGAGAGAACGTGAGAGAACGTGAGGAACAACAGATCAGAGAGAACGTGAGGAACAACAGATCAGAGAGAACGTGAGGAACAACAGATCAGAGAGAACGTGAGGAACAACAAACATTCATTAATAAAGGGTCTTACCAGGAGGGGCTTCCTTTAGTGTGCATGATCCAGAGACGAGCAGAAGAAGAAGAAGAAGAAGATGCATGCTCTCCTCTGATTGGCTGCAGCGGTGAACTCAGCCGGTCGTTGATCTTTGACCCTCAGAGGTAGAGTCAGCAGGTGGAGTGATGACATCACGCTTACATAAATATAAGTGTTTATATAAGACCCCCCCCCTCAGTGCTGACAGGAATAAATCAGACTGTTGCTATTATGGTAACTCAGTTTCTATGGCAACTGATGTGCTGGATTCCTGCAGAAGTGTTCCCACGGTGACACACACACACACACACACACACACACACACACACACACACACACACACACACACACACACACACACACACACACCTGTCTTAGTGACGGTTAACCACGATTCACCAAATACACACCAACAATAAATAAATGTGTGTCCGGGGCTCGGTGGTGTGTGTATGTGTGTGTGTGTGTCTGTGTTGTGTGTGTGTGTGTGTGTGTGTGTGTGTGTGTGTTTACAGAAACACTGTTGATCTTGAACTCTCCGTATTCTGATACGCGTTGACATCAAAATACTGTTGTTGTTGTTGTTGTTGTTGGTATACACATGGAGATAAGCCCCGCCTCCTCGCCAGCGTGTCTTGTTAAACACCAACAACGCCGCAGCTTTAGGACACACGACACGCTAACAGGAAGTGTTGTACAGAGCAGGGTTGAGGTCCAATAGTCCAAAAATCAGCTCCTAAGTTCTAACCCTATCGTCTATCCCTTGACCTCTGAGAGAAAGGTCACAGGGTTAAGGAATAGTGGATAGGAGGATTCAAAAGGACTTAGGAAAGAGACTGCGGTACTTTAGAGAATCGACTGCACTTTCACTATCCGTGTTTATGATGCGCCAGCAGAGGTCATAATGTGCGCCTGCTGCTGTGGGGAAACTATGGAAACTACAGTTTTCTATACAGCGGACTACAACATGGATGTTTAATAAGAACGAGGGACTACTGTAAACTCATCTAGAGACTCTGCACCGTGCTCTGATGCTGTTATGCTTTATGAACGGGGACAACAGAGAAACATATTCTTCATGACCAAAGTTGGAATTGAAATAAAAAAGGAAAGTGAAACTTATGCTCGTCACCCTCTCCCTCCGGTCCACATTAATACAAATGATCCCAATACGTATGACTGTATGAAAAGATCTTCAAATCAATACAAATGTATTTATTATAAACGTTAGTCCTTAACATCTATCACTGTGTATATCACCATTCAAACATCTTTTAAAAGTTGAACAAACCCCACACAGCTCAGTAAAGACTGTGAAATGTTGACTTTATTTGATCATTTCAGTAAAAACTAACGTTCATATTTCTCTTTTTGATTATAATAGGCGCGTTCACACTGGAGTACTTTTCCCGTTTAGTTCCGTTAGTGCCTGGAATTTTGCTTTCACACCAAAAAAGAGAACTTAGTTCAGAGAACTTTTACCCCCAGTTAGTCCCTGCTAGAGAGGTGGTACTTTCCTGGGGAGAAAAAATACCAATTTCTGATTGGCTGGTCGAATTGCAAACCACGCCCCGTAAAACTCTGAAAAGTTTTGTGAAGCCGCCATTGTATTTGCTGGCATTAGCATTTTTAGCATTAGCATTAGCCCCGCGCACCAACGGAGAGAGACTAACTTATGGCAACACAAAAAAAACATGGGAGCGGTGGAGATGAGGAGGTGTCGGCGTTCTGGCGATTTAGTCCAACTCCGGGGACTTCCGTCCGGGGACTCCGGGTGGCAGTATACGCCGTGAAGTGGTTTGCGGCCTGCCAGTAAACCCAAAGCAGAAGAAGACGTCAGCGGCTTCATTTGCGTAATCCTCCCTCAGGGAACTTATTCCTGTGAACGCGATCTGTACTAAGTTCCATGGGGGTACTAAGTGCTGGACACTAAGTACTGGACACTAAGTGCTGGACACTAAGTGCTGGACACTAAGTGCTGGGTACTAAGTGCTGGGAACTAAGTGCTGGACACTAAGTGCTGGACACTAAGTGCTGGACACTAAGTGCTGGGAACTAAGTGCTGGACACTAAGTGCTGGACACTAAGTGCTGGACACTAAGTGCTGGACACTAAGTGCTGGGTACTAAGTGCTGGGAACTAAGTGCTGGACACTAAGTGCTGGACACTAAGTACGGCAAAGTACTTGGTGTGAAAGCGGCTAATACTGATGAACGTTCAAAACAAAGCACTTTGGCAACTTACCACATACGTTTTAAAAAGCTTAATAAGCACCGTAACTTTCATGATATCATTTCTCGGTCATAATCGGTTGTTTCCGTGAACGGCCGACTGTTGTGTGACGGCAAATGCTGCGGCCGCAAGGCATTGTGGGGCAGCACTTTCTCCTCTCCTTTCCTAAAGGAAGGTCCAGTGGTTCCTAAGCTAATGGAGGTTATAAAGGAAGTTTAACCCTTTCCTATCATCTAGAGCAGTGGTTCTCAACTGGTGGGTCGCGACCCGGACCCGTTTCGAGTGGGTCACAGATGTGTGAGTGAAAAAAAAAAAATCCTTTTTTTTTCGGGGAAAAAAGTCAAACTTTTATTTTGAAGGCCCGATGTTGTAACGCTGTGCATGCAGCACATTATTTTCCGCTTTCACATTATTTGCGCAGCAGCAGTAATTGGACCTTCCAACAGGAGTCATTTGGGGGGGGGGGCTCTTGGGACAAAGGGTTGGGAACCCCTGCTGTAGAAGATAGAGTTGGAGGATGAAACCCTCTTTAATGGTCACACATACAGCCTCTGCTTCTAACCCATATAGTACTGGGACCAGGAGGTGGACTGGGACCAGGAGGTGGACTGGGACCAGGAGGTGGACTGGGACCAGGAGGTGGACTGGGACCAGGAGGTGGACTGGGACCAGGAGGTGGACTGGGACACTGGGACCAGGAGGTGGACTGGGACACTGGGACCAGGAGGTGGACTGGGACACTGGGACCAGGAGGTGGACTGGGGCCAGGAGGTGGACTGGGACCAGGAGGTGGACTGGGACCAGGAGGTGGACTGGGACCAGGAGGTGGACTGGGACCAGGAGGTGGACTGGGACACTGGGACCAGGAGGTGGACTGGGACACTGGGACCAGGAGGTGGACTGGGACACTGGGACCAGGAGGTGGACTGGGACCAGGAGGTGGACTGGGACCAGGAGGTGGACTGGGACACTGGGACCAGGAGGTGGACTGGGACACTGGGACCAGGAGGTGGACTGGGACACTGGGACCAGGAGGTGGACTGGGCCAGGAGGTGGACTGGGACCAGGAGGTGGACTGGGACCAGGAGGTGGACTGGGACCAGGAGGTGGACTGGGACACTGGGACCAGGAGGTGGACTGGGACACTGGGACCAGGAGGTGGACTGGGACACTGGGACCAGGAGGTGGACTGGGACCAGGAGGTGGACTGGGACCAGGAGGTGGACTGGGACACTGGGACCAGGAGGTGACTGGGACACTGGGACCAGGAGGTGGACTGGGCACTGGGACCAGGAGGTGGACTGGGGCCAGGAGGTGGACTGGGACCAGGAGGTGGACTGGGACCAGGAGGTGACTGGGACCAGGAGGTGGACTGGGACCAGGAGGTGGACTGGGACACTGGGACCAGGAGGTGGACTGGGACACTGGGACCAGGAGGTGGACTGGGACACTGGGACCAGGAGGTGGACTGGGACCAGGAGGTGGACTGAGGACCAGGAGGTGGACAGAGGACCAGGAGGTGGACAGTCCACACTCCATATTTAGGTCTGGTCGGGGACTTGAACCAGCGACCCTACTGACTGAGCTGGACTCTGTGTACTGCAGTACCTGGTAGTAGTACATGTATATACATTTCTATGTGTACTGCAGTACCTGGTAGTAGTACATGTATATAAATATCTATGTGTACTGCAGTACCTGGCAGTAGTACATGTATATCATGTCTATGTGTACTGCAGTACCTGGTAGTAGTACATGTATATCAATGTCTATGTGTACTGCAGTTACCTGGTAGTAGTACATGTATATCAATGTCTATGTGTACTGCAGTACCTGGCAGTAGTACATGTATATCAATGTCTATGTGTACTGCAGTACCTGGCAGTAGTAACATGTATATCAATGTCTATGTGTACTGCAGTACCTGGCAAGTAGTACAGTATATATATATATATATATGCAGGGTTTGGGTCGTTAACGGAATACATGTAACGGCGTTACGTAATCAGAATACAAAAATCAAGTAACTGTATCAGCTGGCATTACATTTGAAAAAACGAGTAATCTGATTACAGTTACTTTCGTAAACCTGAAGTGAATACTTTTGGAATACTTATTGGAATTATTGGTGGAAAGATTTCCTCACAACATTTAATATTCATTACTAAAGGTACAGCCGAATCATCACAGCGCACAAAACCTATTACCCGCCGCAGATGGACCCTGTGCGGGTCGCTCAGTGAGACCAACACCAACGAGACATGGAGGAACAAAAGTCTGCGTTTAAATCGCGTGTTGGTGTGTGTGTGTGTGTGTGTGTGTGTGTGGGTGTGTGTGTTGTTGTGTGTGTGTGTGTGTGTGTGTGTGTGTGGTTTAAAACACATCAGCCTGTCCCTCGTAGCCTTTCTAATGACTCTGAAGGTAAGCACAGTGAAGGCTCTGTGCGCTCCTCTTCTCAGAGGCTAACCCTCCTCTCTCAGAGGCTCACCCCCTCTTCTCAGAGGCTCACCCTCCTCTTCTCAGAGGCTCACCCTCCTCTTCTCAGAGGCTAACCCTCCTCTTCTCAGAGGCTCACCCTCCTCTTCTCAGAGGCTAACCCTCCTCTTCTCAGAGGCTCACCCTCCTCTTCTCAGAGGCTAACCCTCCTCTTCTCAGAGGCTAACCCTCCTCTTCTCAAGGCTCACCCTCCTCTTCTCAGAGGCTAACCCTCCTCTTCTCAGAGGCTAACCCTTCTCTTCTCAGAGGCTCACCCTCCTCTTCTCAGAGGCTAACCCTCCTCTTCTCAGAGGCTCACCCTCCTCTTCTCAGAGGCTCACCCTCCTCTTCTCAGAGGCTCACCCTCCCGCTGCCTCCTGGTGCTGCAGAGATGTCATGAAGTGAAGGAGGTTCTCTAAACCAGCTGTGAGCAGCAGATACTGTGAGAGTCACGGACATGAGTTCATAGATCAAGGCAGACTGGTGCACACACTCTAGCTCTAACCCCTGGCCGACAGGTCCTTCAAATGAAGTCCGAGTTCGACATTTTAATTCAACGCCAACACTGCAGGACAGAAGGCGACCCGCCCGCTAAGCCGTGCCCCTCACTCCTCACATCCCAAGCTGCATCCCCAAAAAGTGTATCATGTTGTGACATCCTTCCAGATGTCATGTTTCAGTTGCTCTTGATAAGTTATTCAAACAGTAAAAACACCTTCAGTTTCCTTTTGCTTTGTGTGTCCTCGTTCACCAACACATACCCATCTGTGATGGAAAGAGAAAGTCATTGAAAGTATCTGAATACGTACTTTTTTAAGACACGTACTCTAACTGTATTCGGATTACTTTCAGAGCCATGTAATCAGTAATCAGTAACTGATTACATTTACAAAGTAACCCTCCCAACCCGTGTATGTGTGTACTGCAGTACCTGGCAGGAGTACACAGTGAGGCCTGATCATTCTCTTACTCAAATCCTCATATTGATAGGTGATAGTTTTGTAAATCAATATTACTTATTTAAATTCGCAATTCCGTGAATGCATAGAGCTGCTGGGTCACTTAAACCCATATATACATATCTGTGTGTGTGTGTGTGTGTGTGTTGGTGTGTGTGTGTGTGTGTGTGTTTGTTCAGTCTGTAGCTGATGATTCTCTGTTTCCTTTATTCTGGCAGGTGGGGGGGGGCCGGAGCGGCTCTGCGGGAGGAGACTCGGTGCTCGCGGTGCTCAGACAGGAAACCGACGGCCCGGTAACGGTCGGTAACGGACAGTACACGGTCGGTAACGGTCGGTAACGGACAGTAACGGTCGGTACGGACAGTAACGGTCGGTAACGGACAGTAACGGTCGTAAAGGATAGTAACGGATATTAACGGACATTAACGGACAATAACCGTCGGATGATGGAGCTGCTTCGGCTCGGCGGTGAGAAGCTGCATGTTTCCTTCATCTTCATCTCCATCAGCTGCTAACGCTGCTCCCAGTGTGTGTGTGTGTGTTGTGTGTGTGTGTGTGTGTGTGTGTGTGTGTGTGTGTCTGTCTGTGGGGGTGGATTTTAAACAAACACCGCTGTGAGGTAAGCAAATGTGTCAGTTTGAAGATGATGATGCAGCAGAAACCCTCCATCTGATCCTGTGTGTGTGTGTGTGTGTGTGTGTGTGTGTGTGTGTGGGTGTGTGTTGGTGTGTGGTGGTGTGTGCGTGTGCGTGTGTGCGGGGCCAGGGTTGAATGAGGAGTGTGTGTGGTATATATAGAAAGGACTGCGTCAGGAATCAGTGACTGAGAGGCTCTTGAGCCAGTGAGCTGCTGCATTCCTCCAACAGGGGTCATGTGACCGTCTGAGTCCATCTTCATCATGTGTGTGTGTGTGTCTGTCCTGTGTGTGTATGTGTGTGTGTGTGTGTCCTGTGTGTGTGTGTGTGTCCTGTGTGTGTGTGTCTGTCCTGTGTGTGTGTGTGTGTCCTGTGTGTGTGTGTGTCTGTCCTGTGTGTGTGTGTGTGTGTGTGTGTGTGTGTCCTGTGTGTGTGTGTGTCCTGTGTGTGTGTCCTGTGTGTGTGTCCTCTGTGTGTGTGTCTGTCCTGTGGTGTGTGTGTGGTGGTGTTGTGTGTGTGTTGTGTGTGGTGTGTGTGTGTGTGTGTCCTGTGTGTGTGTGTGTGTCCTGTGTGTGGTGTGTGTGTCTGTCCTGTGTGTGTGTGTCCTGTGTGTGTGTGGTAGTGCTTGTTGTACGGAGGCCAGCAGGTGTTACCTGTTATAACGTCTCAAACTCTTCCATCAGGAGAAACGAGCTGCAGCTTTTACTAAACGCTGCAGAAACCAAACGCTGCAGATCTGCAGTGACATCAGGAGTCATGTTGACCACATCGTCAGGAGTCATGTGACCACATCGTCAGGAGTCATGTGACCACATCGTCAGGAGTCATGTGACCACATCGTCAGGAGTCATGTGACCACATCGTCAGGAGTCATGTGACCACATCGTCCAATAAGACCATCAATCATTTTAGTTTCCAACAACAGAGACAGTTTAGTCAGCTTTATAATCCTTAACGTCACCTGTGTGCGTCCACTCTTTAGTGTCCCCTGGTTCTCCCAGCTGTGTGCGTCACTCTTTAGTGTCCCCTGGTCTCCCAGCTGTGTGCGTCACTCTTTAGTGTCCCCTGGTCTCCCAGCTGTGTGCGTCCCTCTTTGGTGTCCCCTGGTCTCCCAGCTGTGTGCGACACTCTATTGGTTCCCTGGTCTCCCAGCTGTGGAGTCATCTTTGGTGTCCCCTGGTCTCCCAGCTGTGTGCGTCACTCTTTAGTGTCCCCTGGTCTCCCAGCTGGTGTGCGTCACTCTTTAGTGTCCCCTGGTCTCCCAGCTGTGTGCGTCACTCTTTAGTGTCCCTGGTCTCCCAGCTGTGTGCGACACTCTTTGGTGTCCCCTGGTCTCCCAGCTGTGTGCGTCACTCTTTAGTGTCCCCTGGTCTCCCAGCTGTGTGCGTCACTCTTTAGTGTCCCCTGGTCTCCCAGCTGTGTGCGTCACTCTTTAGTGTCCCCTGGTCTCCCAGCTGTGTGCGTCACTCTTTAGTGTCCCCTGGTCCTCCCAGCTGTGTGCGTCACTCTTTAGTGTCCCCTGGTCTCCAGCTGTGTGCGTCACTCTTTAGTGTCCCCTGGTCTCCCCAGCTGTGTGCGTCACTCTTTAGTGTCCCCTGGTCTCCCAGCTGTGTGCGTCACTCTTTAGTGTCCCCTGGTCTCCCAGCTGTGTTCGTCACTCTTTAGTTCCCCTGGTCTCCCAGCTGTGGGCGTCACTCTTTAGTGTCCCCTGGTCTCCCAGCTGTGTGCGTCACTCTTTAGTGTCACCCTGGCTCCCGCTGTGTGCGTCATCTTTAGTTGTCCCTGGTCTCCAGCTGTGTGCGTCACTCTTTAGTGTCCCCTGGTCTCCCGCTCTGTGCGGTCACTCTTTGGTGTCCCCTGGTCTCCCAGCTGTGTGCGACACTCTTTGGTGTCCCCTGGTCTCCCAGCTGTGTGCGTCACTCTTAGGGTGTCCCCCTGGTCTCCCAGCTGTGTGCGTCACTCTTTAGTGTCCCCTGGTCTCCCAGCTGTGTGCGTCACTCTTTAGTGTCCCCTGGTCTCCCAGCTGTGTGCGTCCACTCTTTAATTGTCCCCTGGTCTCCCAGCTGTGTGCGTCACTCTTTAGTGTCCCCTGGTCTCCCAGCTGTGTGCGTCACTCTTTAGTGTCCCCTGGTCTCCAGCTTGTGCGTCACTCTTTAGTGTCCCCTGTCTCCCAGCTGTGTGCGTCACTCTTTAGTGTCCCCTGGTCTCCCAGCTGTGTGCGTCACTCTTTAGTGTCCCTGGTCTCCCAGCTGTGTGCGTCACTCTTTAGTGTCCCCTGGTCTCCCAGCTGTTGCGTCACTCTTTAGTGTCCCCTGGGTCTCCCAGCTGTGTGCGTCACCTTTAGTGTCCCCTGGTCTCCCAGCTGTGTTCGTCACTCTTTAGTGTCCCCTGGTCTCCCAGCTGTGTGCGTCACTCTTAGTGTCCCCTGGTCCTCCCAGCTGTGTGCTCACTCTTTAGTGTCCCCCTGGTCTCCCAGCTGTGTGCGTCACTCTTTAGTGTCCCCTGAACTCCCAGCTGTGTGCGTCACTCTTTAGTGTCCCCTGGTCTCCCAGCTGTGTGCATCCACTCTTTAGTGTCCCCTGGTCTCCCAGCTGTGTGCGTCACTCTTTAGTGTCCCCTGGTCTCCCAGCTGTGTGCGTCACTCTTTAGTGTCCCCTGGTCTCCCAGCTGTGTGCGTCACTCTTTAGTGTCCCCTGGTCTCCCAGCTCTGTGCGTCACTCTTTAGTGTCCCCTGGTCTCCTGCTGTGTGCGTCACTCTTTAGTGTCCCCTGGTCTCCAGCTGTGTGCGTCACTCTTTAGTGTCCCTTGGTCTCCTGCTGTGTGCGTCACTCTTTAGTGTCCCCTGGACTCCCAGCTGTGTGCGTCACTCTTTAGTGTCCCCTGGTCTCCCAGCTGTGTGCGTCACTCTTTAGTGTCCCCTGGTCTCCCAGCTGTGTGCGTCACTCTTTAGTGTCCCCTGGTCTCCTGCTGTGTGCGTCACTCTTTAGTGTCCCCTGGTCTCCTGCTGTGTGCGTCACTCTTTAGTGTCCCCTGGTCTCCAGCTGTGTGCGTCACTCTTTAGTGTCCCCTGGTCTCCTGCTGTGTGCGTCACTCTTTAGTGTCCCCTTGGTCTCCTGCTGTGTGCGTCACTCTTTAGTGTCCCCTGGTCTCCTGCTGTGTGCGTCACTCTTTAGTGTCCCCTGGTCTCCTGCTGTGTGCGTCACTCTTTAGTGTCCCCTGGTCTCCCAGCTGTGTGCGTCACTCTTTAGTGTCCCCTGGTCTCCTGCTGTGTGCGTCACTCTTTAGTGTCCCCTGGTCTCCTGCTGTGTGCGTCACTCTTTAGTGTCCCTTGGTCTCCTGCTGTGTGCGTCACTCTTTAGTGTCCCCTGGTCTCCTGCTGTGTGCGTCACTCTTAGTGTCCCCTGGTCTCCTGCTGTGTGCGTCACTCTTTAGTGTCCCCTGGTCTCCTGCTGTGTGCGTCACTCTTTAGTGTCCCCTGGTCTCCCAGCTGTGTGCGTCACTCTTTAGTGTCCCCTGGTCTCCTGCTGTGTGCGTCACTCTTTAGTGTCCCTTGGTCTCCTGCTGTGTGCGTCACTCTTTAGTGTCCCCTGGTCTCCTGCTGTGTGCGTCACTCTTTAGTGTCCCCTGGTCTCCCTGCTGTGTGCGTCACTCTTTAGTGTCCCCTGGTCTCCTGCTGTGTGCGTCACTCTTAGTGTCCCCTGGTCTCCTGCTGTGTGCGTCACTCTTTAGTGTCCCCTGGTCTCCCAGCTGTGTGCGTCACTCTTTAGTGTCCCCTGGACGCTGCACGTGTTGTGAAGATGTTTCTTCATGAGGAACATTTGGGTTTCTATATCTGCTTCTTTCTGAAGCTGCTTCTCCTGATGGAGGAGACCTGGTTGCAGAGCGTCCTGAAGGCCTCGTACTCACTGGAGAACATCTCATTACACTTTGTGGAACAATGAGGTCAGCAGCAGAGCCCCTGGTGGCCGGGCCGTGTACTACAGCACATCAGAACATCAGAGGAAACAAGCGTCTGTAGTTCTGATGGTGTAAATCATACAAGCATGTGTGTGTGTGTGTGTGTGTGTGTGTGTGTGTGTGTGTGTGTGTGTGTGTGTGTGTGTGTGTGGTGTTCACATATTTCATAAATAAATACACACATGTGGGGGGTCGTTTCATATTCATGTTTGATCCTCCATCTGACGGACTATCAAACACCTGACAGGTTCAAAAAGTCCATCTGAGTGTGTGTGAGTTGGGTGAGTGTGGAAGTGGTGTGTGTGGTGTGCGTGTGAGTGTGTGTGATGGTGTGATGGTGTGATGGTGTGAGTGTGTGTGTGTGTGGTGGTGAGAGTGAGTGCAGTGTGTGTTGTGGTGAGTGTTGTAAGTGGTGTGTGGGGTGGTGAGAGTGTGGTGTGGGTGAGAGTGGGTGAGAGTGTGTGTGTGTGTGTGTTGCAGAGTGTGGTGTGTGTGAGAGTGTGAGAGTGTGGTTGTTGTGTGTGAGAGTGTGATGTGTGTGAGAGTGTGAGGAGTGGTGTGGTGGTGTGGTGTGTGTGAGAGGGTGTGTGTGTGAGAGTGTGAGAGTGTGTGTGTGTGTGTGTGAGAGTGTGTGTGTGTGTCCATATGGTCCCTTTCTCACTGAATGTAAACACAGTGTATGTTCAGTTCATCAGTGTTGACTTTAGAGCGGGTGTGTGTCCGCTCCATGGGGGGGGGCCCTCCATGGGGGGGGGGGCCCTCCATGGGGGGGGGGGCCTCCATGGGGGGGGGGCCTCCATGGGGGGGGGCCCTCCTCTCTTTCCTTTGTATTTCCTGTTATTGTGGGGGTCAGGTTTGTGATTGGAGGAGCTGCAGGTAATGTGACAGGAAACAGGGTCCCTGCTAGACCTGAACCTGAACTCGGTCTGGTTTCTCCTGCAGGTCATGTGACTCTGTGGCAGACCCTCAGCCTGCAGGAGGTCTGAGGTGGGGTGCATGATGGGAGATGGAGTCCCCCTGCAGACGGAGGGGAACGCCCTCCTGAAGGCGGTGTTCCAGGGGAAGCTGCGTCTGACCCGCCTGCTGCTGGAAGGCGGCGCCTACATCAACGAGGGCAACGACCGCGGGGAGACCCCGGTCTGCGCCGCCTGCCTCGCGGCCTACGAGGACCCGCTGGCCCGGCAGAGGATGGTCCGCTACCTGCTGGAGAAGGGCGCCGACCCCAACATCCCGGACAAGTGCGGCCGCACGGCGCTGATCCATGCCTGCGCGGAGCGGGCGGGCCGGGAGGTGGTCTCGCTGCTGCTGGAGAACGGGGCGGACCCCAGCCTCAAGGACTACTCCGGCTCCTCTGCTCTGGTCCATGCCATCAACAAGGGGGACCGGGACACCCTGCAGGTCCTGCTGGACGCCTGCAAGGCCAAAGGGAAAGAAGTGATAATCATCACCTCCGACACGTCTCCGTCCGGCACCAAGAAGACCAAGCAGTACCTGAACGCCCCCCCCTCCCCTGCCATCGTGGACAAGCTGGCTCCAGACTGCATGTCCCCCTCCGACGTGGAGATCCGGACCTCCTCGCCGGCCGGAGACCAGGACGGGATCTTTAGCTTCGCGCTGACCACGGCTCTGCCGCTGCCCTCAGCCAGACCCCCGGGAGACAAGAGGCCGCCCCCCCCGCAAGCTGCTGAAGAGGCTGAACTCGGAGCCCTGGGGTCTGGTGGCCCCCTCGGTGCTGGTTCCTACGGGGGACGGGGGTCTGGTGGCCGCCTCAGTCCTGGTTCCTCCGAGGGACGGGGGTCTTGAGGATGGGGGCTGCAGCAGCACCATATTCCAGATGAACGGCTTGTCTCTCACAGACCCGGTCAGACCGCGGTTGTCCCGGCGACACAGCATCGAGACCCACGACCCCTGTTCCCCAAAACTGATGGACCGGTCCGTCTCGGAGGACTACGCCCCCCTCTCCGGGGCCTCCTGGGCCGACAAGGTCCAGCAGCACCAGATCCTGTACCGCAGGAACACGGCCCCGGAGACCCAGGAGAACGTTGGGGGTCCAGGAGGGGCCCGGGCTCTGATCCACCCCAAACTGACCCGCATGGAGCACTACGAGTCCGACACCCACCTCTGCCCGGAGTCCAGTCCCGGGTCTCCGGACTCGGGCCGGGTGTCGGTGGATCGGCGGCGCTTCAACGCGTCCCCCTTGTCTCTGCTGTCCCCCAGGGAGTCACTGGAGAACATCCCCAGCTCCGTGTCCCCCGTCCTGCGCCGCCGGGGGCTCCTGGAGCGCCGGGGGTCCGGGACCCTCCTGCTGGACCACATCTCCCACACCAGGCCCGGCTTCCTGCCCCCCCTTAACATCAACCCTCAGAGACCCATCCCTGACATCCGGGCCAATGGTAAACCCACCTCCCCGGTCCACGCTGGGCCCAAGATTCTGGTCCCTGTGGCCCCCGCCTCCCCCAAACGGGGTCCGGACTTCAAGATGAAGAAGAAGCTGATGCGGAGGCACTCGATGCAGACCGAGCAGATGAAGCAGCTCTCCACCTTCCAGGAGGTCCTGGCGGAGAGGGTCCTCGAGTCCAGCGGGGACTGAGGAGGGGCAAATCATTGGGTAGACTGTAAGGGGGGGTTTACTGTAAACCTGCTTCATCATATCATCACCATCTGAACCGAGAGGGGGGGAGGGGGCCGCACCCACCAGGACCCCCTCTGAGGCCTCAGTCAGGACTAAAGACAACCAGACACTTTCAGTCCAGACTAAAGACCACCAGACTCTCTCAGTCAAGACTAAAGACCACCAGACCCACTCAGTCCAGAATAAAGACCACCAGATCCTTTCAGTCCAGACTAAAGACCACCAGATCCTTTCAGTCCAGACTAAAGACCACCGGACACTTTCAGTCCAGACCAAAGACCAACGGACGCTCTTAGTCCAAATTAAAGACCACCGGACACTTTCAGTCCAGACTAAAGACCACCAGACCCACTCAGTCCAAATTAAAGACCACCAGATCCTTTCAGTCCAGACTAAAGACCACCAGATCCTTTCAGTCCAGACTAAAGACCACCGGACACTTTCAGTCCAGACCAAAGACCAACGGACGCTCTTAGTCCAAATTAAAGACCACCAGACCCTTTCAGTCCAGACTAAAGACCACCAGACCCTTTCAGTCCAGACTAAAGACCACCAAACCCTTTCAGTCCAGACTAAAGACCTGTAGGTCTCTGAGGAGCCTCTCCTCTCATGTTTTTGACTCAGTTTACAACTTCAATCCCTTGCAGACTGAAACCTGGTCTATGTTTACTGATGCACACTTTGCACTGAGGTCTGTTTCTGTCAGCGGAGGAACCTGAAGCAGGACTGATGAAGGTGGACTCTGACGTCATGTTTATAATCCCTGTCCTGCAGGATGTGGTCTCGTGTGGACCTGCTGCGCTGTACTTCCAGTAACTACACACATATAATCGCTGTGTTTCTGTGAGTTTTTATTTACTGACCAGGTTCTGGATCTGATCCGGGTTTAGATGAAACCTGGTTTTCTTGTTTATGAAACTCCAAAGACGTTGTGTGGACAGTTTGAACCAAAACCTGCTGACTGTAAATACTGTAAAGACCTGCAATAGAGCCAGGACCACCACCCTGAAGTCCTACTTCCTGTCCCTGCAGAGACCCTCATCTCAGTGAGACCAGCAGAGTGCTAGCTTAGCTTAGCATGAACCTCAACAACAGGGAGACGGCCTCTCAGACCGAGACCTGCTGCAGATCTGCAGATGGCTCAGGTTTGCCGTCCCTTTAAGGACTGCTCTCCACAGAAACCTGCCACAGATCCTGAGTGCTAGCTGCTAACATGCTAACAGGTTAAAGGGACCTGAATGAAGGATGATATTTAAAGAAGTATCTAATAAGCTAACTACAGATAGCCACAGATAGCCACAGATAGCTACCACAGATAGCTACAGATAGCCACAGATAACCACAGATAACTACAGATAGCCACAGATAGCTAGAGATAGCCACAGATAGCCACATATAGCTACCACAGATAGCTACAGATAGCCACAGATAACTACAGATAGCCACAGATAGCTAGAGATAGCCACAGATAGCCACAGATAGCCACATATAGCTACCACAGATAGCTACAGATAGCCACAGATAGCTACAGATAGCCACAGATAACCACAGATAACTACAGATAGCCACAGATAACTACAGATAGCCACAGATAGCTAGAGATAGCCACAGATAACTACAGATAACTACAGATAGCCACAGATAGCTAGAGATAGCCACAGATAGCCACATATAGCTACCACAGATAGCTACAGATAGCCACAGATAGCCACAGATAGCTACCACAGATAGCTACAGATAGCCACAGATAACCACAGATAACTACAGATAGCCACAGATAGCTAGAGATAGCCACAGATAGCCACATATAGCTACCACAGATAGCTACAGATAGCCACAGATAACTACAGATAGCCACAGATAGCTAGAGATAGCCACAGATAGCCACATATAGCTACCACAGATAGCTACAGATAGCCACAGATAGCCACAGATAGCTACCACAGATAGCTACAGATAGCCACAGATAACCACAGATAACTACAGATAGCCACAGATAGCTAGAGATAGCCACAGATAGCCACATATAGCTACCACAGATAGCTACAGATAGCCACAGATAACTACAGATAGCCACAGATAGCTAGAGATAGCCACAGATAGCCACAGATAGCCACATATAGCTACCACAGATAGCTACAGATAGCCACAGATAGCTACAGATAGCCACAGATAACCACAGATAACTACAGATAGCCACAGATAACTACAGATAGCCACAGATAGCTAGAGATAGCCACAGATAACTACAGATAACTACAGATAGCCACAGATAGCTACAGATAGCCACAGATTGCTACAGATAACTACAGATACAGATAACCACAGATAGCCACAGATAACCACAGATAGCTACAGATAACTACAGATACAGATAAACACAGATAGCCACAGATAACTACAGATACAGATATACACAGATAGCTACAGATAGCCACAAATAACTACAGATACAGATAAACACAGATAGCTACAGATAGCCACAGATAATTACAGATAACTACAGATATAGATAACCACAGATAGCCACAGATAACTACAGATATAGATAACCACAGATAGCCACAGATAACTACAGATATAGATAATCACAGATAGCTACAGATAGCCACAAATAACTACAGATACAGATAAACACAGATAGCTACAGATAGCTACATATAGCCAGGATAGCAGTAAATGGGACAGGGTTAGGGTTCTCTACATGCAGAGATGAAAACACGTTAAACTCTGTTTTTGTAAAGTTTATCTGAAACGAGCGTCTCTGAATCTTTGATTGTTTATAAAGTTTGACTGCGACTGAAATGTTTTTAAGAAGCTTCCTGTTGACACTTTGAACAGAGGAGAAAACGTTTGTGCCATTAAGATGTGAAGGACTGTTTACACTGGATTCAGTTTTATCCAAACTGAGTTAAACCAGTTTAGCTGGAATAAATTAGAATAAAATGGTATATCTTGGTTTGAACCGCATTCAACTGATTTAACCAGGATTAAACTGGTTCTATTTTAATTAAACCAGTTATAAATGGAGTAAATTGGAATAGGATGGTTTAACTGGATTGAACCTGATTAAACTGGTTTAAACTGGATGAAACCAGATTAAACTGGTTCAGACTGCATTCTACACGTTTACAGTTTTAAACTGGATGAAACCAGATTGAATGGTTTGGAATGGTTGAGGTGATGGAGCTTGTTGTACGTAGATACTTGAAGTTTAAAATAAATGAGAGTATTTTTGTAAGCCTGTTAGCAGATAGAAACGTCTCTGATGAATCTGTGATATATTTTTCTTCTTTTACTCTGTTTCTGAAAATGTGGAATAAAAACATGATTCATGAAACCTCCAGGTGTTTACAGGTGAATCACTTCCTGTCAAATACCAGGTTCAATGAATGAGAAACAACAGGTAAAGATGTTCAGATATTTAATGAGGTGAAAACAAACAGGAAGTAAAAAACAAACAGGAAGTGACAGAAAATATTTACAGTTATTGGCATCATAGATGTTTGTGAACCAAACTAAAACAGGTGAACAGAGATAGGAGCAGCAGGATGTCTCACTCTGTAGTCAGGTATAAAGCAGGTATAGAAGGTGAGCCATCTGTATCATGATTATTCATCTATGCTGTTCCCTTGGTAACGTGCAATAACACATTAAAATGTAACTCAGCTTTGGAGATAATGTAACAACAACAAAAGTGTCAACAAACTTCATGATTGATAAGTAATGATATAAAAACTGAGATGCTTCATTCACCCTGCTGAATATAATCATCATCAGAGATAGGAGTGTTAGGTAAGAGCTTCACTTTGCTGTATATAATCATCATCAGAGATAGGAGTGTTAGGTAAGAGCTTCACTTTGCTGTATATAATCATCATCAGAGATAGGAGTGAAAGGTGGGAGCTTCACTCTGCTGTATATAATCATCATCAGAGATAGGAGTGTTAGGTAAGAGCTTCACTCTGCTGTATATAATCATCATCAGAGATAGGAGTGAAAGGTGGGAGCTTCACTCTGCTGTATATAATCATCATCAGAGATAGGAGTGAAAGGTGAGAGCTTCACTCTGCTGTATATAATCATCATCAGAGATAGGAGTGTTAGGTAAGAGCTTCACTCTGCTGTATATAATCATCATCAGAGATAGGAGTGTTAGGTAAGAGCTTCACCCTGCTGAATATAATCATCAGAGATAGGAGTGTTAGGTAAGAGCTTCACTCTGCTGTATATAATCATCATCAGAGATAGGAGTGTTAGGTAAGAGCTTCACTCTGCTGTATATAATCATCATCAGAGATAGGAGTGAAAGGTGGGAGCTTCACTCTGCTGTATATAATCATCATCAGAGATAGGAGTGTTAGGTAAGAGCTTCACTCTGCTGTATATAATCATCATCAGAGATAGGAGTGAAAGGTGGGAGCTTCACTCTGCTGTATATAATCATCATCAGAGATAGGAGTGAAAGGTGAGAGCTTCACTCTGCTGTATATAATCATCATCAGAGATAGGAGTGAAAGGTGAGAGCTTCACTCGGTTCATTTCTTGAAGAACTTTTTGTTGAGGAGGAAGATGAGCAGGTTGACGTTGATCTTTGCTTTGTCGAACATCTTCATCACCGCCACGCCTTCATACTGCAGCTGCAGCAGGTCCTAAACACACACACAGGTTTTAATAACATTGCATTTATTGTGCTGTGCTCAGTATTTAGCTCAGTATCTGGCCTAGTTCAGCTCAGAATCTGGCTAAGTGTTTAGCTCAGTATCTAGCTTGGTTGTACCTGGTACTGCAGCAGGAACTCCTCCATCTCCACTCCCAGGAACCGGGCTTTAACGGTGAAGCTCCCTCTCTCCGGGCCGGGCACGATGTCGAACACCACGTTCCTGAACCTGGAACAGACCGGACAAGTGTTACGGTAAAGGCAGTAACAGTGACACGTGTTACGGTAAAGGTAGTAACAGTGACACGTGTTACGGTAAAGGCAGTAACAGTGACAAGTGTTACGGTAAAGGCAGTAACAGTGACACGTGTTACGGTAAAGGCACTAACAGTGACACGTGTTACGGTAAAGGCACTAACAGTGACACGTGTTACGGTAAAGGCAGTAACAGTGACAAGTGTTACGATAAAGGCAGTAACAGTGACACGTGTTACGGTAAAGGCAGTAACAGTGACAAGTGTTACGGTAAAGGCAGTAACAGTGACAAGTGTTACGATAAAGGCAGTAACAGCGACACGTGTTACGGTAAAGGCAGTAACAGTGACACGTGTTACGGTAAAGGCAGTAACAGTGACACGTGTTACGGTAAAGGCAGTGACACGTGTTACGGTAAAGGTAGTAACAGTGACACGTGTTACGGTAAAGGCAGTAACAGTGACACGTGTTACGGTAAAGGCAGTAACAGTGACACGTGTTACGGTAAAGGCACTAACAGTGACACGTGTTACGTAAAGGCAGTAACAGTGACACGTGTTACGGTAAAGGCAGTGACACGTGTTACGGTAAAGGTAGTAACAGTGACACGTGTTACGGTAAAGGCACTAACAGTGACACGTGTTACGGTAAAGGCAGTAACAGTGACACGTGTTACGTAAAGGCAGTAACAGTGACACGTGTTACGGTAAAGGCAGTAACAGTGACACGTGTTACGGTAAAGGCAGTAACAGTGACACGTGTTACGGTAAAGGCACTAACAGTGACACGTGTTACGTAAAGGCAGTAACAGTGACACGTGTTACGGTAATGGCACTAACAGTGACACGTGTTACGGTAATGGCACTAACAGTGACACGTGTTACGGTAAAGGCACTAACAGTGACACGTGTTACGGTAAAGGCACTATCAGTGACACGTGTTACGGTAAAGGCAGTAACAGTGACACGTGTTACGTAAAGGCACTATCAGTGACACGTGTTACGGTAAAGGCACTAACAGTGACACGTGTTACGGTAAAGGCACCAACAGTGACACGTGTTACGGTAAAGGCAGTAACAGTGACACGTGTTACGGTAAAGGGCAGTAACAGTGACACGTGTTACGGTAAAGGCACCAACAGTGACACGTGTTACGGTAAAGGCAGTAACAGTGACACGTGTTACGGTAAAGGCACTAACCGTGACACGTGTTACGGTAAAGGCACTAACAGTGACACGTGTTACGGTAAAGGCAGTAACAGTGACACGTGTTACGGTAAAGGCAGTAACCGTGACACGTGTTACGGTAAAGGCACTAACAGTGACACGTGTTACGGTAAAGGCAGTAACAGTGACACGTGTTACGGTAAAGGCACTAACAGTGACACGTGTTACGGTAAAGGCAGTAACAGTGACACGTGTTACGGTAAAGGCAGTGACACGTGTTACGGTAAAGGCACTAACAGTGACACGTGTTACGGTAAAGGCACTAACAGTGACACGTGTTACGGTAAAGGCAGTGACACGTGTTACGGTAAAGGCACTAACCGTGACACGTGGTACGGTAAAGGCACTAACAGTGACACGTGTTATGGTAAAGGCACTAACCGTGACACGTGTTACGGTAAAGGCACTAACAGTGACACGTGTTACGGTAAAGGCAGTAACAGTGACACGTGGTACGGTAAAGGCACTAACAGTGACACGTGTTATGGTAAAGGCACTAACCGTGACACGTGTTACGGTAAAGGCAGTAACCGTGACACGTGTTACGGTAAAGGCACCAACAGTGACACGTGTTACGTTAAAGGCAGTGACACGTGTTACGGTAAAGGCAGTAACAGTGACACGTGGTACGGTAAAGGCACTAACAGTGACACGTGTTACGGTAAAGGCACTAACAGTGACACGTGTTACGGTAAAGGCAGTAACAGTGACACGTGTTACGGTAAAGGCAGTAACAGTGACACGTGTTACGGTAAAGGCAGTAACAGTGACACGTGTTATGGTAAAGGCAGTAACCGTGACACGTGTTACGGTAAAGGCACCAACAGTGACACGTGTTACGGTAAAGGCACTAACAGTGACACGTGTTACGGTAAAGGCAGTAACAGTGACACGTGTTATGGTAAAGGCCAGAGGTGGGGACTCGAGTCACATGACTTGACCCGAGTCGCATATTTTTGGACTTGAGACTTGCTTGACTAACATTGATAAAAGACTTGACTTGACTTTGACTTGGTATTCATGACTTGAGACTTGACTTAAGCTTGAGACAGATGACTTGAAAGGACTTGACTTTTTAAAATTAAATATTTGCGTTTGTTTTTGTAGTGAGATATTACGTTTCGTTTTTTCGAAACGTGATTGGGTGATTATAGCGCCGTGCGCGCAAACCTGGCAACCCACTCGACGGCAGGAGTGTCAGTTAACATGGCAGCGGCTAGCGTTACTCCACAAATAGTGAAGTTTGGATTCAAGGATTATGTTGTCGATGACGCTAATAAGAAGAGAACAGCGGTATGCAGGGTCTGCAGCATAAAGATCAGTGACACGACCACCACAACATCCAACTTCATTCGTCACTACAAAAAAAACCCACAGAGAAAGGTGCGTAACAGTTATGAATATGTATGGTAGTGACGGTTATGAATATGTATGGTAGTGACGGTTATGAATATGTATGGTAGTGACGGTTATGAATATGTATGGTAGTGACGGCTATGAATATGTATGGTAGTGACGGCTATGAATATGTATGGTAGTGACGGCTATGAATATGTATGGTAGTGACGGCTATGAATATGTATGGTAGTGACGGTTATGAATATGTATGGTAGTGACGGTTATGAATATGTATGGTAGTGACGGCTATGAATATGTATGGTAGTGACGGTTATGAATATGTATGGTAGTACCGGTTATGAATATGGTAGTAACAGTTATGAATATGTATGGTAGTAACGGCTATGAATATGTATGGTAGTGACGGCTATGAATATGTATGGTAGTGACGGTTATGAATATGTATGGTAGTGACGGCTATGAATATGTATGGTAGTGACGGCTATGAATATGTATGGTAGTGACGGCTATGAATATGTATGGTAGTGACGGTTATGAATATGTATGGTAGTAACGGTTATGAATATGGTAGTAACAGTTATGAATATGTATGTAGTAACAGTTATGAATATGTATGGTAGTGGTAGTAACAGTTATGAATATGTATGGTAGTGACAGTTATGAATACGTATGGTAGTACCGGTTATGAATATGTATGGTAGTGGTAGTAACAGCTATGAATATGTATGGTAGTGGTAGTAATATTGGTAGTGGTAGTAACAGTTATGAATACGTATGGTAGTGGTAGTAACAGTTATGAATATGTATGGTAGTGACGGTTATGAATATGTATGGTAGTGACGGTTATTAATATGTATGGTAGTAACAGTTATGAATATGTATGGTAGTGACGGCTATGAATATGTATGGTAGTGACGGTTATTAATATGTATAGTAACAGTTATGAATATGTATGGTAGTAACAGTTATGAATATGTATGGTAGTGACGGTTATTAATATGTATGGTAGTAACGGTTATGAATATGTATGGTAGTACCAGTTATGAATATGTATGGTAGTAAAGGCTATGAATATGTATGGTAGTACCGGTTATGAATATGTATGGTAGTGGTAGTAACAGTTATGAATATGTATGGTAGTGGTAGTGATATTGGTAGTGGTAGTAACAGTTATGAATACGTATGGTAGTGGTAGTAACAGTTATGAATACGTATGGTAGTGGTAGTAACAGTTATGAATATGTATGGTAGTGACGGTTATTAATATGTATGGTAGTAACAGTTATGAATATGTATGGTAGTAACAGCTATGAATATGTATGGTAGTAACAGTTATGAATATGTATGGTAGTGACAGTTATGAATACGTATGGTAGTACCGGTTATGAATATGTATGGTAGTGGTAGTAACAGCTATGAATATGTATGGTAGTGGTAGTAATATTGGTAGTGGTAGTAACAGTTATGAATACGTATGGTAGTGGTAGTAACAGTTATGAATATGTATGGTAGTGACGGCTATGAATATGTATGGTAGTGACGGTTATGAATATGTATGGTAGTGACGGTTATGAATATGTATGGTAGTGACGGCTATGAATATGTATGGTAGTGACGGTTATGAATATGTATGGTAGTGACGGCTATGAATATGTATGGTAGTGACGGTTATGAATATGTATGGTAGTAACGGTTATGAATATGTATGGTAGTAACAGCTATGAATATGTATGGTAGTGACGGTTATGAATATGGATGGTAGTGACGGTTATGAATATGTATGGTAGTAACGGTTATGAATATGGTAGTAACAGTTATGAATATGTATGGTAGTAACAGCTATGAATATGTATGGTAGTAACAGCTATGAATATGTATGGTAGTGACGGTTATGAATATGGATGGTAGTGACGGTTATGAATATGTAAGGTAGTGACGGCTATGAATATGTATGGTAGTGACGGTTATGAATATGTATGGTAGTAACGGTTATGAATATGGTAGTAACAGTTATGAATATGTATGTAGTAACAGTTATGAATATGTATGGTAGTGACAGTTATGAATACGTATGGTAGTACCGGTTATGAATATGTATGGTAGTGGTAGTAACAGCTATGAATATGTATGGTAGTGGTAGTAATATTGGTAGTGGTAGTAACAGTTATGAATACGTATGGTAGTGGTAGTAACAGTTATGAATATGTATGGTAGTGACGGCTATGAATATGTATGGTAGTGACGGTTATTAATATGTATGGTAGTAACAGTTATGAATATGTATGGTAGTAACAGTTATGAATATGTATGGTAGTGACGGTTATTAATATGTATGGTAGTAACAGTTATGAATATGTATGGTAGTAACAGTTATGAATATGTATGGTAGTAACGGTTATGAATATCTATGGTAGTACCGGTTATGAATATGTATGGTAGTAAAGGCTATGAATATGTATGGTAGTACCGGTTATGAATATGTATGGTAGTGGTAGTAACAGTTATGAATACGTATGGTAGTGGTAGTAACAGTTATGAATATGTATGGTAGTGACGGTTATTAATATGTATGGTAGTAACAGTTATGAATATGTATGGTAGTAACAGTTATGAATATGTACGGTAGTAACAGTTATGAATATGTATGGTAGTGGTAGTAACAGTTATGAATATGTATGGTAGTGACGGTTATTAATATGTATGGTAGTAACAGTTATGAATATGTATGGTAGTAACAGTTATGAATATGTACGGTAGTAACAGTTATGAATATGTATGGTAGTAACAGTTATGAATATGTATGGTAGTAACAGTTATGAATATGTACAGTAGTAACAGTTATGAATACGTATGGTAGTGGTAGTAACAGTTATGAATATGTATGGTAGTAACAGTTATGAATATGTATGGTAGTAACAGCTATGAATATGTATGGTAGTGGTAGTAACAGTTATGAATACGTATGGTAGTGGTAGTAACAGTTATGAATATGTATGGTAGTGACGGTTATTAATATGTATGGTAGTAACAGTTATGAATATGTATGGTAGTAACAGTTATGAATATGTACGGTAGTAACAGTTATGAATATGTATGGTAGTAACAGTTATGAATATGTATGGTAGTAACAGTTATGAATATGTACAGTAGTAACAGTTATGAATACGTATGGTAGTGGTAGTAACAGTTATGAATATGTATGGTAGTAACAGTTATGAATATGTATGGTAGTAACAGCTATGAATATGTATGGTAGTGGTAGTAACAGTTATGAATATGTATGGTAGTAACAGCTATGAATATGTATGGTAGTAACAGTTATGAATATGTATGGTAGTAACAGTTATTAATATGTATGGTAGTAACAGCTATGAATATGTATGGTAGTGGTAGTAACAGTTATGAATATGTATGGTAGTAACAGCTATGAATATGTATGGTAGTAACAGTTATGAATATGTATGGTAGTAACAGCTATGAATATGTATGGTAGTAACAGTTATGAATATGTATGGTAGTAACAGCTATGAATATGTATGGTAGTAACAGTTATGAATATGTATGGTAGTAACAGTTATTAATATGTATGGTAGTTCTCACTGTGTTGGCGGCAGGTCCTGGATCTCCAGCAGAACTCCCTTTTCCTGCAGCCGGGCGGCGCTGTAGCTCAGAGCAGGAAGCTTCTTCTTCCTCTCTGCTGCCTTCTTATTGGTTGATTTACTGCAACACATGACCAACATGCGACCAACACATGACCAACACGTGACCAACATGTGACCAACTAAAAGTGAAACCCCTAACCCATGATAAAGAAAAATGCCTCGTATTTCAATTTTAAAACGAAAATTAAATATCCACTCGTTTTTGTTTTTGAATTTCCTTTTGTGAAAAGGAAATTCAAAAACAAAAACATTCACTGACGGTTAACCTACCTGGTAATAACCCTGATTCTGATCTTAGCATTGTTAGCAAAGCTGCTGCTAGCATAGCGGTGGCTAGCTATTGGTCCCAGAGGGGACATTGTTCCAGCTTCATGTTCTCTGAGAAGCATGCATACACAACATCTCAGAGATAATTACACACTTTACTAAATACACATCCTGGAACAGTTCTGATGGTTTGGAAGCAGGTATATATTGATCAGTTATTAACGGCATATATATATATATTGATCAGTTATTAACGGCATATATATATATATTGATCAGTTATTAACGGCATATATATATAGTCAGGGTTGGGAGGGTTACTTTGTAAATGTAATCCGTTACTGATTACTGAATACATGGCTCTGAAAGTAATCCGAATACAGTTACAGTTACGTGTCTTAAAAAAGTAACGTAATCAGATTACTTTCAGATTACTCCTTCACTTCATGAAATCTCTGCAGCACCAGGAGGCAGCGGGAGGGTTAGCCTCTGAGAAGAGGAGGGTTAGCCTCTGAGAAGAGGAGGGTTAGCCT
>NW_022988015.1:0-17500 GCF_902827165.1 Trematomus bernacchii | reverse complement strand
GAGTTCAGTGGGTTGAGGTCAGACCCTGATGCTGGACGAGAGGCTCTAGTTCATCCCAAAGGAGTTCAGTGGGTTGAGGTCAGACCCTGATGCTGGACGAGAGGCTCTAGTTCATCCCAAAGGAGTTCAGTGGGTTGAGGTCAGACCCTGATGCTGGACGAGAGGCTCTAGTTCATCCCAAAGGAGTTCAGTGGGTTGAGGTCAGACCCTGATGCTGGACGAGAGGCTCTAGTTCATCCCAAAGGAGTTCAGTGGGTTCAGGTCAGACCCTGATGCTGGACGAGAGGCTCTAGTTCATCCCAAAGGAGTTCAGTGGGTTGAGGTCAGACAAAATGCACAGTGCATTTCCTTAGCTGTGGATGAGTCCACTGACACCACTGACAATGCTCAGTTGCTGGTGTTTGTGAGTTTTGATGATGAGGCAAAGGGGGAGTTTGTTGAAGATGTGTTGGGTTCAGGTCAGACCCTGATGCTGGACGAGAGGCTCTAGTTCATCCCAAAGGAGTTCAATGGGTTCAGGTCAGACCCTGATGCTGGACGAGAGGCTCTAGTTCATCCCAAAGGAGTTTAGTGGGTTGAGGTCAGACCCTGATGCTGGACGAGAGGCTCTAGTTCATCCCAAAGGAGTTTAGTGGGTTGAGGTCAGACCCGGATGCTGGACGAGAGGCTCTAGTTCATCCCAAAGGAGTTCAGTGGGTTGAGGTCAGACCCTGATGCTGGACGAGAGGCTCTAGTTCATCCCAAAGGAGTTCAATGGGTTCAGGTCAGACCCTGATGCTGGACGAGAGGCTCTAGTTCATCCCAAAGGAGTTCAGTGGGTTCAGGTCAGGTTCTTCACCAGACTCCTTCACCAGACTCCTCCACCAGGCCTTCATGGACCTGCTTTGTGAGGCTCTGCTGGAACAGAAAGGTTCTTCTTCCCCAAACTGTCTCCACAGAGTTAGAAGCAGAGAACTTTCCAACATGACTTGGTGAAGCTTTAAGAATCCTCTTCACCGGAGCTAAGGGGCCGAGGCCGACCCCAGAAGAACCACCCTAGCATTACCCCGAGTGGAGTGTTCCAATACTTTTGTCTATTGATGCAATATCTGTCTTTTTTATTACTGCACATATTTTATTCCAAAGCTATATTTTCTTTTAACATTACAGATGGAGCAGCTTATTTCAGACTCCAGCTTACTGCTTCCTGCCTACTACCTGCCAGCTACCTGCCTAAGACCTGCCAAAGACCAGTATCTGGGAATGTTAAGCCCTTCCACTATTTTCCAAGAGGGCGTTGCCAGATTTTCAATTTCAGGATTTAACCAGGAGATGGCGCTTCATTCACAAAAACAGGAAGAGAACTTTCATGGACTTTCAGTTTTGTTTAGAAGAGCATTTGAACACATCAATATTTTAGATCAAATAAAGTATATCTAATCTTGTAATTCAATAATATATAGTCTTTATATATTAAATAACTATGGCCAAACTAAGACTTAGTTTTTCACAAGAGAAAATGCAGATATTATATAAAAAACTAAAGTTAAAATCTTGTTTTTAATGCCCCAAGAGCAATAAAAACACTTGTTAAAAAAATACAAGCTGTAAAAATACTTATATATATTTAATACTAATAACATAATGATTAATTTGAGATGATAATACTTTTCAGTGTCTGTCTCATGCAGCAGCTGACCCGGCCGACAGTAAAAATAAACATTTATAACTAGTTTAGGTTGTTTGAGAGGTAATTAAAATAGCTAAGGGTGATGATCTGACTTGAAGTGTGTGTTTTTGCTCCTAATTAAATGTGTACAAGATGTGAAGTCAACAGGTATTCACTCAGAGGGGGTTACTGTAGCTACTATTTATTTTCAAATGCATATAGGCTCAGTCAAGAATTTGAATGGGATGGGGAGACGTGTGTGATTAAAAATGAGTGTCCAAACTATGGCCAAACTAAGACTTAGTTTTTCAAAAGAGAAAATGCAGATATTATATAAAAAACTCAAGTTAAAATCTTGTTTTTAATGCCCCAAGAGCAATAAAAACACTTGGTAAAAAAATCCTGAGTGAGGCTTTCATAAATTGCATTTAGCTGACGCTTTTATCCAAAGCGACTTACTATTTAATAAATGATTATTCATAACAAATATGAGTGATGTGTGATTATTATTCATGCTATATACTCATATAGGGCTAAGGAAGCAATCAATCCTGCAAATTAACTCTTAGTTGTTCAATATATTTATTCAGACAATGTGAGTAGAAATACAGAAATTCTGCTCCCACCTAAGGCCAACGTTGCAATATTACAACATTTCCCTAAAAACTTACCAAAACGTAAACATTTTAAAACTCTTTCATTTCTGCTCCAGAGGCTATACAACAACATCTGAAAGGTCAAAAAAACAAACAGGGCTCGACAGCCATTTGTAGCATATGGGAGAATGGTGATGTGAACTCAACACGTAGTCACTCAGAGGGGGGTACTAATTATTTTCAAATGCGCATAGGCAATGCTATCCATTTACATGTACTGTAGGCTCTTTCAGTCAAGAATTTGAATTTGAATGGGATGGGGAGACGCTCTGCCAACACTGACCCAATCTTCTGCTCCTTACAACCCACTCACTGCCTGTGTTTGAACATTCGTACATTTCTGAATGAGGCCTAACATTCCGAGGTTATTCTGTATTTTCTGAGTTCTTGGTCATTTTCCACGGGGGCGTTGGGAGATGGCACATCAGCATAAATACAGCGCTGTGACACCACACCTCAGCAGGAGCCGAGGTAGCGTGCAAACCATAGGCGGCTACCCTGAGTTAGGAATTTCATGCTTAGTCACACTGCAGATGGCCGTTTCCAATTTAAAATCAGATGTTATCACGCTGCAGCATGCACTTCTTGATTCCAAACTGCTATTGAACAGTAAGAAAACCAAAGCAATGCTTTTTGCTCCCAAGTCAGCGTCCTCCTCTTGCCTCTCCATTGACACCCTTGATGGCGTTTCTGTTGAGTTTGTTGATACCTACAAATATCTGGGCTTTTGGTTGGACAGTAATCTGAACTTTAAACACCATATTGAAGTTTTAACAAAGAAATTGAAATTCACTCTTGGCTTCCTTTATAGACTTAAATGTTGTTTTTCAATTTCATCCCGTAAAAGGTTGGTCTCTGGCTTATTCCTGTCCCAGCTGGACTACGGTGATACCATCTATAGATTTGCCTGTCCCACTGTTTTGGCCAAACTTGACCCACTCTACCATGCTGCACTGCGTTATATATCAAATGCACCCTATAGGACTCATCATTGCACACTGTATAGCCTAACTGGATGGTCCTCACTTACTATGCGTAGGATGCAGCACTGGTTTTTATTAATGTATAAAGCCATTTTAGGTAAGCTTCCACTCTACATATGTGTCAGATTTGCCCCAGTTTGTGACTCTCACAACCTCAGATCCAGGTCCTGGATACGGGTCCAGGTTCCTGGATACGGTTCCAGGTTCCTGCTGTACGGACTGAGGCTGGAAAAAGGAGTCTTTCTTATTATGGTCCTTGGTCTTGGAATGACCTTCAATCACGCCTCAAACTGAGGGCACTTGTCTCTATAGCATGCTTTAAATTGAAGTTGTCTGAAGTCCTCACCACCAGCTGCTCTTGCAGTAACAAGTACTTTTCTTACTGTCCTAATGTGCTCAATGTAGAGACTGCAGGGGGAATCGGAATCGTCGTTGAAGTTGATGATTACGATTGTAAAGCAGTTTTGAATGTAGCGTGTAACGGCAGTAAAGTCGTCCCATTTCTTCCATTTGGTTTGGACAGAGCAAAACCACAACGAGCAGCTCCATTTGGTTTGGACAGAGCTAAACCACAACCAGCAGCTCCATTTGGTTTGGACAGAGCTAAACCACAACCAGTAGCTCCATTTGGTTTGGACAGAGCTAAACCACAACCAGCAGCTCCATTTGGTTTGGACAGAGCTAAACCACAACCAGCAGCTCCATTTGGTTTGGACAGAGCTAAACCACAACCAGCAGCTCCATTTGGTTTGGACAGAGCTAAACCACAACCAGCAGCTCCATTTGGTTTGGACAGAGCTAAACCACAACCAGTAGCTCCATTTGGTTTGGACAGAGCTAAACCACAACCAGCAGCTCCATTTGGTTTGGACAGAGCTAAACCACAACCAGTAGCTCCATTTGGTTTGGACAGAGCTAACCACAACCAGCAGCTCCATTTGGTTTGGACAGAGCTAAACCACAACCAGTAGCTCCATTTGGTTTGGACAGAGCTAAACCACAACCAGTAGCTCCATTTGGTTTGGACAGAGCTAAACCACAACCAGCAGCTCCATTTGGTTTGGACAGAGCTAAACCACAACCAGTAGCTCCATTTGGTTTGGACAGAGCTAAACCACAACCAGCAGCTCCATTTGGTTTGGACAGAGCTAAACCACAACCAGCAGCTCCATTTGGTTTGGACAGAGCTAAACCACAACCAGCAGCTCCATTTGGTTTGGACAGAGCTAAACCACAACCAGCAGCTCCATTTGGTTTGGACAGAGCTAAACCACAACCAGCAGCTCCATTTGGTTTGGACAGAGCTAAACCACAACCAGCAGCTCCATTTGGTTTGGACAGAGCTAAACCACAACCAGTAGCTCCATTTGGTTTGGACAGAGCTAAACCACAACCAGTAGCTCCATTTGGTTTGGACAGAGCTAAACCACAACCAGCAGCTCCATTTGGTTTGGACAGAGCTAAACCACAACCAGTAGCTCCATTTGGTTTGGACAGAGCTAAACCACAACCAGCAGCTCCATTTGGTTTGGACAGAGCAAAACCACAACCAGCAGCGCTTCAACACAATCGGCCATTGTTGTTGTTGTGAGCTGTGAGGGGGTTCTGCGCGGTTTGGCTTCATGAAGCAGGCACGCAAACGGTTACGCAATGACGCAGCACCAGCCGGACTCTGGGCGGTGTGCAAAGAGCCGGAGCTAAACCGAAGAACTGGTTCTGAACATGAAAAAGCTCTAGCACGGAGCTAGAACCGGTTCTGAACCTGGAAAGCTCTAGCACGGAGCTAGAACCGGTTCTGAACCTGGAAAGCTCTAGCACGGAGCTAGAACCGGTTCTGAACCTGAAAAGCTCTAGCACGGAGCTAGAACCGGTTCTGAACCTGGAAAGCTATAGCACGGAGCTAGAACCGGTTCTGAACCTGGAAAGCTCTAGCACGGAGCTAGAACCGGTTCTGAACCTGGAAAGCTCTAGCACGGAGCTAGGACCGGTTCTGAACCTGAAAAGCTCTAGCACGGAGCTAGAACCGGTTCTGAACATGAAAAGCTCTAGCACGGAGCTAGAACCGGTTCTGAACCTGAAAAGCTCTAGCACGGAGCTAGAACCGGTTCTGAACCTGGAAAGCTCTAGCACGGAGCTAGAACCGGTTCTGAACCTGAAAAGCTCTAGCACGGAGCTAGAACCGGTTCTGAACCTGGAAAGTTCTAGCACGGAGCTAGAACCGGTTCTGAACCTGGAAAGCTCTAGCACGGAGCTAGAACCGGTTCTGAACATGAAAAGCTCTAGCACGGAGCTAGAACCGGTTCTGAACCTGGAAAGCTCTAGCACGGAGCTAGAACCGGTTCTGAACCTGAAAAGCTCTAGCACGGAGCTAGAACCGGTTCTGAACCTGAAAAGCTCAAGCACGGAGCGTGAACCGGAGTTGCGTTGAATGAGGTATAACTGTGTTTTTAATGTTTGTTTTACTTTGATGTATGCACCACGACACCAAGTCAAATTCCTGGTACGTGTCAACCTACCTGGTGAGAAACCTGATTCTGATAGTGTGTGTGTGCGGTCACCTTGGCGATGATCTGCAGCATGTGGTCCTCGCCCCCCCCCCCCCAGGACCCCCTGCAGCCTGCGCAGGTTCCTCAGAATCTTCTTCTTCTTCTCGTGCAGACGCAGCCGCCCGTTGGCAGCCAGAGACTCGTTCCTCTGCAGCTGCCGAGGCCGCAGAGCATCCTGCTGAGCCCGCCTCTGCAGCAGCCAATCATGGCTCAGCTCCTGGGGGGGGCGGGGCCAGAGTCAGCTGGGGCTCAACGGTGTGTGTGTATGTGGCTCTGTGTGTGTTTCTGTGTGTGTGTGTTTCTGTGTGTGTGTGTGTTTCTGTGTGTGTGTGTTTCTGTGTGTGTTTCTGTGTGTGTTTCTGTGTGTGTGTGTTTCTGTGTGTGTTTCTGTGTGTGCGTGTGTTTCTGTGTGTGTGTGTTTCTGTGTGTGTTTCTGTGTGTGTTTCTGTGTGTGTGTGTTTCTGTGTGTGTTTCTGTGTGTGCGTGTGTTTCTGTGTGTGTGTGTTTCTGTGTGTGTTTCTGTGTGTGTTTCTGTGTGTGTGTGTTTCTGTGTGTGTTTCTGTGTGTGTTTCTGTGTGTGTGTGTTTCTGTGTGTGCGTGTGTTTCTGTGTGTGTGTGTTTCTGTGTGTGTGTGTTTCTGTGTGTGTGTGTGTTTCTGTGTGTGTGTGTTTCTGTGTGTGTTCTGTGTGTGTGTTTCTGTGTGTGTGGCTCTGTGTGTGTGTTTCTGTGTGAGTGTGTTGCTGTGTGTGTTTGTGTGTGTTTCTGTGTGTGTTTCTGTGTGTGTTTCTGTGTGTGTGTGTTTCTGTGTGTGTTTCTGTGTGTGTGTGTTTCTGTGTGTGTGTGTGTTTCTGTGTGTGTTTCTGTGTGTGTGTGTTTCTGTGTGTGTGGCTCTGTGTGTGTGTTTCTGTGTGAGTGTGTTGCTGTGTGTGTTTGTGTGTGTTTCTGTGTGTGTTTCTGTGTGTGTTGCTGTGTGTGTGTGTTTCTGTGTGTGTTTCTGTGTGTGTGTGTTTTCTGTGTGTGTGGCTCTGTGTGTGTGTTGCTGTGTGAGTGTGTTGCTGTGTGTGTTTCTGTGTGTGTGTGTTTCTGTGTGTGTTTCTGTGTGTGTGTGTGTTTCTGTGTGTGTGTGTTTCTGTGTGTTGTGTGTGTTTCTGTGTGTGTGTGTTTCTGTGTGTGTGTGTTTCTGTGTGTGTTTCTGTGTGTGTTTCTGTGTGTGTTTCTGTGTGTGTACACAATCTGAAGTCTCCTCCAACAATGCTACATAAATATATATAAGACATAAAACAATAACACGACTGAGTTGCTCCCGATGGCCAACGGTGTGTGAGTGTGTGTTGCTGTGTGTGTGTGTGTGTGAGTGTGTGAGTGTATGTGTGTGTGTGTGTGTGTGTGAGTGCGAGTGTATGTATGTGTGAGAGTAAGTGTGTGCGTGTGTGTGTGTGTGAGTGTGTGAGTGAGTGAGTGTGTGTGTCTGAGTGCGAGTGTGTGTGTGAGTAAGTGTGTGCGTGTGTGTGTGTGTGTGTACCTGGTCCTGTGACACGCCCCCTCTCAGGATTTCTCTCAGCGAGTCGCCCGGCTGCGTCCTGATGACATCAATGATCAGCTGTTTCGTGCTGACATTCAAAATAAAATGTGATTAGTGAGAGGGTGAAGCTAACATGCTAAGCTACCAGAGCAGCTAAAGCTAACATGCTAAGCTACCTGAGCAGCTAAAGCTAACATGCTAAGCTACCTGAGCAGCTAAAGCTAACATGCTAAGCTACCTGAGCAGCTAAAGCTAACATGCTAAGCTACCTGAGCAGCTAAAGCTAACATGCTAAGCTACCTGAGCAGCTAAAGCTAACATGCTAAGCTACCTGAGCAGCTAAAGCTAACATGCTAAGCTACCAGAGCAGCTAAAGCTAACATGCTAAGCTACCTGAGCAGCTAAAGCTAACATGCTAAGCTACCAGAGCAGCTAAAGCTAACATGCTAAGCTACCTGAGCAGCTAAAGCTAACATGCTAAGCTACCTGAGCAGCTAAAGCTAACATGCTAAGCTACCTGAGCAGCTAAAGCTAACATGCTAAGCTACCTGAGCAGCTAAAGCTAACATGCTAAGCTACCTGAGCAGCTAAAGCTAACATGCTAAGCTACCTGAGCAGCTAAAGCTAACATGCTAAGCTACCAGAGCAGCTAAAGCTAACATGCTAAGCTACCTGAGCAGCTAAAGCTAACATGCTAAGCTACCTGAGCAGCTAAAGCTAACATGCTAAGCTACCTGAGCAGCAGGCCTCTGGTGTCTGGTTGGTCGTTGGACTCGTTGAAAATGTCGAACTTGTTGGTGAGCGTCAAAGAAACTTCAGAGTCAGCTGACGCATCGCCTGAGGAACACATTGATTATTATTCATCAAATGATGTTACACACGATGCAGTGTTCGTGGGGTTAGTAGTAGTATTAGCTGTAGTATTTATTGCAGTATTGTTAGTATTAGTGTAGTACCGCTGAGCTCCTGTAGGCCTGGCACTGATCCCAGGTCCTTCAGCAGCTGCCTGAGGGGGTCAGAGGGGTCGGGAGACAAAACCTCCTGGTGCTCCAACAACAGCTGCAACACACACACAACATCTGTGCTTTTATTGTGAAAGGGAAGCAGGAAGTGATGCAATGTCTTAGAGTCAGTGTAGCTGTTGTGTATGTGTTTACCTGGTGTGTGTGTGTGTGTGTGTGTGTGTGTGTGTGTGTGTGTGTGTGTGTGTGTGTGTGTGTGTGTGTGTGTGTGTGTGTGTGTGTACCTGAGGCCTGTACAACGAAGCCGGATTTTCGCTTAGCGAGCTAATTTAAGGGAGAACTCTGGGTTTCCGGTCCTACGACGCTGGGGGGGAGAGAGCTGTGGCTGATGGGCCAATAGGTGTGTAAACACATAGCATTCTGACTGTTTAAAAAACGGTAACAACGGACTATTTTTCTTAGCGGATGCATGTCAATTTAAATCAATACATACAACTATTTTTTAAATCAATAAAAACATTTTCTAAATCCATAAAAGCATTTAAATTAATATTGGGAGTCATGTCGTTACTTTGTTGAGAATGTGGCCATGTAATAAACGGGATAATTTGCAGCGACTTGGTCATTGTGGGGAAAAATAACACCCAGGGATCAAGATCCCTCCGCTACGCGGATCTTGATCTGCCTGACAAGGCTCCATTAAAATATAAATATTTTTAGTGAATTACTGAGTTTAGGCACGTTAATAACGTTTTAATGAAGTTGAATACAGAATATTCATATTTGTCAGTGATTTCATGTCAATTCGGCGACATAAACATAAATGATCGTGGTGAAGATGATGATTAAATTAGGATTAAAAATCGAGAGCCGGCTGCATTTCCTCTCGTTCGTTTTTTTCGACTAAACAACATTATTTTGTTAAATAACAACATGGTGATGTTTTGTAAATGATTACATGTCTTATTTAGCACAGACTATGATCCTATCCATGACATATGGATCTTAACAAAGATCCGCTATACATTAGTACCAGACATACTGTACATCCAGCTTACTGTATCGAAGTTGATTTCACATGAGCTCCAGTGTGGAACCCCACTGCACCCCCTGGTGGATCAATGATCCATTGCAGCTGGCTTCACAATAATTACATTTATTTATCACGGGGGCGGTCTCAAGTCAGACTGGAGGCAGTCTCTTGATCACGGGCAAATCACGGGCCGTTCACGGGCCGACCACGACCCTCGCGTTTCAAACTGTCCTAAATTAGCTGCTACATCTGTAGATAGGACACGGCTGGCTTGAGCGATCCACTTGATAACCAGCGTCGTAGGACCGCCTAGCGAGAGCGCGTTTGTTTTGGATTAGGCCAACCAGCTAACTCAAACATATCCAGGTTAGGTTGAACCGGCTTCGTCGTACAGGCCTCTGGTGTGTGTGTATGTGTGTGTACCTGGTGTGTGTGTGTGAGAGAGTAACAAGAGCTATATTCAGAGCTCTGTTGCCTTGGCTACAATCTTTCATCGTTGCTGTTGTATGATTGGTGTTTAGCTACGGTATTTAGCGTCTACAGCACCTCCGCTTTTAGGGTTGACGTAGACCCAAACGTCGCCCGGAGGTCCCCCGGTGTTGTTGCGGGAGCTGCTGCACTAGCTAACGCTGCACTAGCTAACGCTACACTAGCTAACGCTACATTAGCTAACGCTGCACTAGCTAATGCTACATTAGCAAAAACAAACGCTAACTTATTTTGCAAAAGGTGCAGCGGGCTTCAAACACGTTCCCTCCACTGGTTTCAACCAAGCACTAAATTCAATGTTTTCCAACCAATAACGGTTGAACTTCCCCATATTTATTTGTAAGTAGATTTGTAGAGACATGAGTTTCTGACTGCCGCTAGCTGAAGCTTGGTTGCTAGGTTACTAGCTGGGTGTTCTCCCATAAGGGGCCGGGGGAAACAAAGTTAGTGATGACTGGTTCCATGTTGATTTATTTCAATACAGATTATTGGGGGGAACTGAAAGGCTCTCACCGTACTGGTTACTTTGCAGCCCGCACATTTCCCCCAAAACACATTTAGACGCTATCGCAACACAGAAGTATCTTTCAAATCCCTTCATTTTGAAGACCTTCTAAATCATATTTAAGACCTTTCTTATTTTTTTGGTCATATTTAAGACTTTTTTAAGGCCTTAAATTCAGATTATCAAATTTAAGACTTTTTAAGACCCCGCGGGAACCCTGGTGTGTGTGTGTGTGTGTGTGTGTGTGTGTACCTGGTGTGTGTTGCGCAACTCGCTGACGGAGATGTAAACAACGGGTTTGTTGACGATGAGCAGCTCAGAGAACTCATCCATGTTGAACCTGTCCTCGGGTTCAGGGACGTCACACACACCATGCAGAAACTTCCTGTAACACACACACACACACACACACACACACACACACACACACACACACACACACACACACACACACACACACACACACACACACACACACACACACACACACACACACACACACACACACACACACACACACACACACACACACACACACACACACACACACACACACACACACACACACACACACACACACACACACACACACACACACACAGTGAGATGTTGTGTACCCTAACCCTGTACACGATTACTCTCTGAATGTATTAGTATTTTATTCAGTTTTTAAGAAATCTTGTAACTGGTGAACATTGAGTGTCAAAATGCCGCCTTAAAAGATCTCTCTACCAGTGTGACGGCCCCCCACCTGAACGTGAGGAGACTAAAGATCTCTCTACCAGTGTGACGGCCCCCCACCTGAACGTGAGGAGACTAAAGATCTCTCTACCAGTGTGACGGCCCCCCACCTGAACGTGAGGAGACTAAAGGTCTCTCTACCAGTGTGACGGCCCCCCACCTGAACGTGAGGAGACTAAAGATCTCTCTACCAGTGTGACGGCCCCCCACCTGAACGTGAGGAGACTAAAGGTCTCTCTACCAGTGTGACGGCCCCCCACCTGAACGTGAGGAGACTAAAGATCTCTCTACCAGTGTGACGGCCCCCCACCTGAACGTGAGGAGACTAAAGGTCTCTCTACCAGTGTGACGGCCCCCCACCTGAACGTGAGGAGACTAAAGATCTCTCTACCAGTGTGACGGCCCCCCACCTGAACGTGAGGAGACTAAAGATCTCTCTACCAGTGTGACGGCCCCCCACCTGAACGTGAGGAGACTAAAGATCTCTCTACCAGTGTGACGGCCCCCCACCTCTCTACCAGTGTGACGGCCCCCCACCTGAACGTGAGGAGACTAAAGATCTCTCTACCAGTGTGACGGCCCCCCACCTGAACGTGAGGAGACTAAAGATCTCTCTACCAGTGTGACGGCCCCCCACCTGAACGTGAGGAGACTAAAGATCTCTCTACCAGTGTGACGGCCCCCCACCTGAACGTGAGGAGACTAAAGATCTCTCTACCAGTGTGACGGCCCCCCACCTGAACGTGAGGAGACTAAAGATCTCTCTACCAGTGTGACGGCCCCCCCACCTGAACGTGAGGAGACTAAAGATCTCTCTACCAGTGTGACGGCCCCCCACCTGAACGTGAGGAGACTAAAGATCTCTCTACCAGTGTGACGGCCCCCCACCTGAACGTGAGGAGACTAAAGATCTCTCTACCAGTGTGACGGCCCCCCACCTGAACGTGAGGAGACTAAAGATCTCTCTACCAGTGTGACGGCCCCCCACCTGAACGTGAGGAGACTAAAGGTCTCTCTACCAGTGTGACGGCCCCCCCACCTGAACGTGAGGAGACTAAAGATCTCTCTACCAGTGTGACGGCCCCCCACCTCTCTACCAGTGTGACGGCCCCCCACCTGAACGTGAGGAGACTAAAGGTCTCTCTACCAGTGTGACGGCCCCCCACCTGAACGTGAGGAGACTAAAGGTCTCTCTACCAGTGTGACGGCCCCCCACCTGAACGTGAGGAGACTAAAGGTCTCTCTACCAGTGTGACGGCCCCCCACCTGAACGTGAGGAGACTAAAGGTCTCTCTACCAGTGTGACGGCCCCCCACCTGAACGTGAGGAAACTAAAGATCTCTCTACCAGTGTGACGGCCCCCCACCTGAACGTGAGGAGACTAAAGATCTCTCTACCAGTGTGACGGCCCCCCACCTGAACGTGAGGAGACTAAAGGTCTCTCTACCAGTGTGACGGCCCCCCACCTGAACGTGAGGAAACTAAAGATCTCTCTACCAGTGTGACGGCCCCCCACCTGAACGTGAGGAGACTAAAGGTCTCTCTACCAGTGTGACGGCCCCCCACCTGAACGTGAGGAGACTAAAGATCTCTCTACCAGTGTGACGGCCCCCCACCTGAACGTGAGGAGACTAAAGATCTCTCTACCAGTGTGACGGCCCCCCACCTGAACGTGAGGAGACTAAAGATCTCTCTACCAGTGTGACGGCCCCCCACCTGAACGTGAGGAGACTAAAGGTCTCTCTACCAGTGTGACGGCCCCCCACCTGAACGTGAGGAGACTAAAGATCTCTCTACCAGTGTGACGGCCCCCCCACCTGAACGTGAGGAGACTAAAGATCTCTCTACCAGTGTGACGGCCCCCCACCTGAACGTGAGGAGACTAAAGATCTCTCTACCAGTGTGACGGCCCCCCACCTGAACTTGAGGAAACTAAAGGTCTCTCTACCAGTGTGACGGCCCCCCACCTGAACGTGAGGAGACTAAAGGTCTCTCTACCAGTGTGACGGCCCCCCACCTGAACGTGAGGAGACTAAAGGTCTCTCTACCAGTGTGACGGCCCCCCACCTGAACGTGAGGAAACTAAAGGTCTCTCTACCAGTGTGACGGCCCCCCACCTGAACGTGAGGAGACTAAAGATCTCTCTACCAGTGTGACGGCCCCCCACCTGAACGTGAGGAGACTAAAGATCTCTCTACCAGTGTGACGGCCCCCCACCTGAACGTGAGGAGACTAAAGATCTCTCTACCAGTGTGACGGCCCCCCACCTGAACGTGAGGAGACTAAAGATCTCTCTACCAGTGTGACGGCCCCCCACCTGAACGTGAGGAGACTAAAGATCTCTCTACCAGTGTGACGGCCCCCCACCTGAACGTGAGGAGACTAAAGATCTCTCTACCAGTGTGACGGCCCCCCCCACCTGAACGTGAGGAGACTAAAGATCTCTCTACCAGTGTGACGGCCCCCCACCTGAACGTGAGGAAACTAAAGGTCTCTCTACCAGTGTGACGGCCCCCCACCTGAACGTGAGGAGACTAAAGGTCTCTCCACCAGTGTGACGGCCCCCCACCTGAACGTGAGGAGACTAAAGATCTCTCTACCAGTGTGACGGCCCCCCACCTGAACGTGAGGAAACTAAAGGTCTCTCTACCAGTGTGACGGCCCCCCACCTGAACGTGAGGAAACTAAAGATCTCTCTACCAGTGCTACGGCCCCCCACCTGAACGTGAGGAGACTAAAGGTCTCTCTACCAGTGTGACGGCCCCCCACCTGAACGTGAGGAGACTAAAGGTCTCTCCACCAGTGTGACGGCCCCCCACCTGAACGTGAGGAGACTAAAGATCTCTCTACCAGTGTGACGGCCCCCCACCTGAACGTGAGGAGACTAAAGATCTCTCTACCAGTGTGACGGCCCCCCCACCTGAACGTGAGGAGACTAAAGATCTCTCTACCAGTGTGACGGCCCCCCACCTGAACGTGAGGAGACTAAAGGTCTCTCTACCAGTGTGACGGCCCCCCACCTGAACGTGAGGAGACTAAAGGTCTCTCTACCAGTGTGACGGCCCCCCACCTGAACGTGAGGAGACTAAAGATCTCTCTACCAGTGTGACGGCCCCCCACCTGAACGTGAGGAGACTAAAGATCTCTCTACCAGTGTGACGGCCCCCCACCTGAACGTGAGGAGACTAAAGATCTCTCTACCAGTGTGACGGCCCCCCACCTGAACGTGAGGAAACTAAAGATCTCTCTACCAGTGTGACGGCCCCCCACCTGAACGTGAGGAAACTAAAGATCTCTCTACCAGTGTGACGGCCCCCCACCTGAACGTGAGGAGACTAAAGATCTCTCTACCAGTGTGACGGCCCCCCCACCTGAACGTGAGGAAACTAAAGATCTCTCTACCAGTGTGACGGCCCCCCACCTGAACGTGAGGAAACTAAAGGTCTCTCTACCAGTGTGACGGCCCCCCACCTGAACTTGAGGAGACTAAAGATCTCTCTACCAGTGTGACGGCCCCCCACCTGAACTTGAGGAGACTAAAGATCTCTCTACCAGTGTGACGGCCCCCCACCTGAACGTGAGGAAACTAAAGATCTCTCTACCAGTGTGACGGCCCCCCACCTGAACTTGAGGTGGGTCTGGCTGATGAACCGGTTCAGGGTCTGCAGGTGGTCTCCCTCCCCGGGGAACAGCTTGTTGGCGGCGGCGTGCTGCAGCATGCGGGCGATGCAGCCCAGCAGGTGGCGCTGTTCGGGCTGCAGGCTGCTCCCTGCGCTGCGCTGCAACACCTCGAAGCCGTCCGGAGCCACGATGGCTGGGTTCATGTATCGATAGTAGACCAGGTTCCCCACGATCTGACGAGGAGGAGGCAAGATTCAGAACAGAATATATCTGTATTGTCATCATACAAAGTACAACGACATTTCTTTGGCAACTCTCACTGCAGTAAAAAATAAAACAATAAATAAATAAGAGTGGTAAAGCAGAGCGATGAAAGTCAATGTGCATATTTACACTTCCAGTCTAAAAACGCTAAATGCAACCCTAACCAAAGGATGCAGGTCAAATAGCCATACATATTTCTAAATAGTAGTGGTTGCAGTCTTTGAGGGGTGGAGGTGTGTATGAAGGCTTGTCCTGTGCACATCAGCTACAGTGAAGATATGTTAATGACCATCTGAGGTCACAGGCTCCTCCCACAGAGAAACACAATACAACAGATCAGTTCAAATAGTGCAAGGAGAGTGTTAGAGCCATTTTCATTTTGATATTATTGTCTGAATGTTAGGCTTAATAATATAAAGTAGATTAAACTCTTAACTAATCAGGTATTTTTGTGAGTCACACTATAGTTTAAAATATATTAATTTAAGGCTCACTTATTTGTTATGAAAGGTGCGTCAGTATCACGTGCATGGCTAAATGCCTATATATGGTAGGTTGATAGGACACTATACAAGTAATTGGAATATGATATATTACATAAATAATTTGTAAGTTGCAGCCAGATGGATGTTGTTTCAAAAGTTCAGGTGTTTAATAGTCTGATGGGATGAAACTGTCCCTGAGTCTGGTGGTTTGAGTCCTGATGTTATATCAGAGCAACACACTTCCTCCTCAGGACCGGTCTATATTCTGGATTCTGCTCTCATGGCTCAGTCTAACTCCTGGAGAGGAGCAACACACTTCCTCCTCAGGACCAGTCTATATTCTGGATTCTGCTCTCATGGCTCAGTCTAACTCCTGGAGAGGAGCAACACACTTCCTCCTCAGGACCAGTCTATATTCTGGATTCTGCTCTCATGGCTCAGTCTAACTCCTGGAGAGGAGCAACACACTTCCTCCTCAGGACCAGTCTATACTCTGGATTCTGCTTTCATGGCTCAGTCTAACTCTTGGAGAGGAGCAACACACTTCCTCCTCAGGACCAGTCTATACTCTGGATTCTGCTTTCATGGCTCAGTCTAACTCCTGGAGAGGAGCAACACAATTCCTCCTCAGGACCAGTCTATACTCTGGATTCTGCTCTCATGGCTCAGTCTAACTCCTGGAGCTCACCTTGTACAGCTCGTCCTCGCTGGCTTCAGGAAACTTCTCCTGCAGAGAGTCTCTCAGAACCTTCGCTGTGTAGCGCAAACCATACCTGCAACACACACACACACATTACACACACAGACCATACCTGCAACACACACACACATTACACACATTACACACACAGACCATACCTGCAACACACACACACATTACACACATTACACACACAGACCATACCTGCAACACACACACACACACATTACACACACACACTACTAGTACACACACAGACCATACCTGCAACACAGTACAAGACAAGGTACACAACTGCAGCGGTTGGAGGACAGACTTACGGTAGTTTGTGCAGGTTGGAGGTGATGGCCTTGAACACGCGCTCCGTCAGGTTCTTTAAGTTGATGATGGCGATGTCGATGCGTCTCTGAACCTCCGGGTGGAGCAGAGCGTCGGCAGCAGAGACCTCGTACGGCAGAGAGCTGCAACAAAAGAGGGTTACTGCACCTGTGGTAGTGAGTAAGTGTGTGTGTGAGTGTGTGTGTTATCTCCACCTCCTGGTCCCCGTGTTGCTCTCCGTCTGATTGATCCAGGTCTTATAGACGTCCACAGGGTCGGTCCTGATGCTGGGGGCCGGCTCCTGCAGCAGGTCGTGCAGCGCGGGGCCCAGAGTCTCCTTCAGGGCGCTTTGCCCACGGGCCGAACGGTAGAAGTTCACCAGCATCTTGATGACGGTGGGGTTCCCGGTGACCACGTCCTGAGGCTGCTCCACCTTCAGCCTGCCTCCGTCACAGCAGACACACACACTCAGTTCATTATGATCCTCCATCACACACTCAGTTCATTATGATCCTCCGTCACACACTCAGTTCATTATGATCCTCCATCACACACTCAGTTCATTATGATCCTCCGTCACACACTCAGTTCATTATGATCCTCCGTCACTCACTCAGTTCATTATGATCCTCCGTCACACACTCAGTTCATTATGATCCTCCGTCACACACTCAGTTCATTATGATCCTCCGTCACTCACTCAGTTCATTATGATCCTCCGTCACACACTCAGTTCATTATGATCCTCCGTCACACACACACACACACTCAGTTCATTATGATCCTCCGTCACACACTCAGTTCATTATGATCCTCCGTCACTCACTCAGTTCATTATGATCCTCCGTCACACACTCAGTTCATTATGATCCTCCGTCACACACTCAGTTCATTATGATCCTCCGTCACACACTCAGTTCATTATGATCCTCCGTCACACACACACACACTCAGTTCATTATGATCCTCCGTCACACACTCAGTTACTATTTTTCTTAACTTGTATTTTATTTATTATTGTTGTTTT
>NW_022988014.1:32500-45000 GCF_902827165.1 Trematomus bernacchii | reverse complement strand
TGTGTCTGATCCTGAGCTTCCTGTCCGTGTCTCCCTACCTGAGGACGGGGGTTTCGCCGCTCCTATCCTGGATCCTCCCAGAATGTTCCTTGTTGACGGCTTGGTATCCAGACTGCTTGTGGTCTTCAGCGTCGACGATCCGACCGCCTTCGCCCTCCCGCTCTGCGTCACGCTTCCTCCAGATCCCGGCCTCTGCACAGATCCTGCCGTCTTCCTGGTTTTACCCACCAAACTCTTCTTGTTCGCCTCCGAATCGGCCATGCATGCTCCAGGCTGCGGGGGCAACGGGGGTAGATCTTTGACGGGGGCTGGAGGAGGGTCGTGACGATTTGAGGGAAGAGGACTTGGAGGGAATTCATCTTCAGAATCAGCTGTGATGGACGGGCAGTCGTCGGTACACGGAGGGACGTCTGAATCCGAGGCGTTTGGGAGGGATTCGCTCACAGAAGTGGGCGGGGTTTCTTGGCTGAACGCTGACGTGCTGCTGCTGCTGTGATCCCGAGAGACGTTGTTGTTGTTGTTGTTGTTGTTGGAGAGGTCTGGAGACGTTGAGGGACCCACATGTTGGTGCTGGAACTCACAGGGTGACACCAGGCACAAGTCAACGTCGTGAGGCACGTCTAAAATCAGCTCCGACATGCCGTGGACGTGGTCCGCGGTGTTGGAGTCGTGTCCGTTAGAGTAGACGTTTCCCCGGATCTCAGCGGGGGCTTGCTCCAGAGACACCGACAGGGATTCATCTACCTACATATAAAAAGGTTAGAAAACTGTCAGAAGAACTATCATTTCACGGGAAGACTAGGGGTCGAGGAGTGAGAGAATTTGGTTAGGGATATTGCCAAATATCTGAAACAAAGTCCCAGAAACCTGCAGGTCCGCTGTGACTCGGACTACTTTTAAATCCAGGCTGAAGACTTTTGAACTAATTGAACTATTCACATCTCACACGGCACGGTAACTTTTATTATTCATGTTTTATAATCTTTGCTTTTTAATGTTTCTAATGTGTTTTATGCTCTTAATGTCTTTGAATTGCCTTGTGTTGAAAAGTGCTGTGTAAATTGTTGGAGGAAATATAACTTACTTTCCTATTCCTATGTCATATAACCACTGTTGGGACTGTGCGTGACCTTGCAGCTGCTTCCTCTTTAGATAGCAGGAGGCGGGGCATGATTCACTTTGTTTATCTACAGGTGGGAAGACACCTACTCTTGTCGTCCCACCTTTTGAGGGGGCAAAGAGCAACATCATCGTAAATGGGAATACCTGCATGTACAGAGACCTGCCGACACCAAACCGATTTACGACCAAGAGTGGGACTGCACTCAGACTATATAAGCTTGATGTGATTTCCTGTTCCTTTGAGCAGTATACCTCATGTCTGAGCTGAACCATATTCCTGTATGTGACTTAAAGGTCACCTATTCATTAAAATCCTCTTCTCCATGTCTCTTCTTCATCAACATGTGTCCCCTCTTCTTCATGTCTCTTCTTCATCAACATGTGTCCCCTCTTCTTCATGTCTCTTCTACATCAACATGTGTCCCCTCTTCTTCATATCTCTTCTACATCAACATGTGTCCCCTCTTCTTCATGTCTCTTCTACATCAACATGTGTCCCCTCTTCTTCATGTCTCTTCTACATCAACATGTGTCCCCTCTTCTTCATGTCTCTTCTACATCAACATGTGTCCCCTCTTCTTCATGTCTCTTCTACATCAACATGTGTCCCCTCTTCTTCATGTCTCTTCTACATCAACATGTGTCCCCTCTTCTTCATGTCTCTTCTACATCAACATGTGTCCCCTCTTCTTCATGTCTCTTCTACATCAACATGTGTCCCCTCTTCTTCATGTCTCTTCTACATCAACATGTGTCCCCTCTTCTTCATGTCTCTTCTACATCAACATGTGTCCCCTCTTCTTCATGTCTCTTCTACATCACATGTGTCCCCTCTTCTTCATGTCTCTTCTACATCAACATGTGTCCCCTCTTCTTCATGTCTCTTCTACATCAACATGTGTCCCCTCTTCTTCATGTCTCTTCTACATCAACATGTGTCCCCTCTTCTTCATGTCTCTTCTACATCAACATGTGTCCCCTCTTCTTCATGTCTCTTCTACATCAACATGTGTCCCCTCTTCTTCATGTCTCTTCTACATCAACATGTGTCCCCTCTTCTTCATGTCTCTTCTACATCAACATGTGTCCCCTCTTCTTCATGTCTCTTCTACATCAACATGTGTCCCCTCTTCTTCATGTCTCTTCTACATCAACATGTGTCCCCTCTTCTTCATGTCTCTTCTACATCAACATGTGTCCCCTCTTCTTCATGTCTCTTCTACATCAACATGTGTCCCCTCTTCTTCATGTCTCTTCTACATCAACATGTGTCCCCTCTTCTTCATGTCTCTTCTACATCAACATGTGTCCCCTCTTCTTCATGTCTCTTCTACATCAACATGTGTCCCCTCTTCTTCATGTTCTATAAAAACCTGTCTGAAAATGAGCTGATCAGATTTTGGCCACTTTGTGATGTCATAACGATGTGTTGTCTTGTGTAACCATTAGCCAATCAGCAACCAAGGTAACCCCCCCCCCCCCCCCTTATCACCTGAATCTCCTCCTAGAGCACCATTGAGTTCTTTGTAACCAAATCTCTCTCAGAGGGGCGTGGGGAGGGGCTCCTTATTTTAAAGTAACAGACAGAGAATCAGCACTTTGGAAACAGGGCTGAAACAGAGGGGATTATGGGTAATGCTGCAATGATCTGTTTGGTGTTTCAGCCAATCAGAGACAGGCTCTGGATATATCTGAGACCTGTGATATATTGATGAAAACAGTATGATAGGGGACCTTTAACTCTGCTCCTTCTTGTAAGAATAAATGAGTACCTGATTATTGATTCTCAAACCGGTGTCGAGTGATATTTTTCGAACAGAAATAAACCTGCCTTACCTCTGTGGACTGAGGGGATCCCAGTTCTGCCGGCATGGAGGTGATGGTGGTGGACGAGTCTCTGAAAGGACTGAGCGTCAGGAGGCTGGACTGTTTATCCTGAGAGGACGCAGAGTTCTCCAGAACACATCCTCGAGGGTCCTGGTTCAACTCCTCGAGGGTCAGATCGGATCCTACAGGTTCTGAGCAGCGAAACTTCTCCGGACTCTCCACAGAGTTCCCGTTGACCTGCGAGTTGTTCCCGTTGTCGTTTTCCAGCCGAAGATTCTCAAACTCGGCCGTCATGTCCTCGGGTGTCGAGACCTTCGAGCGATCCGCCTCCTTCTGGACTTCTGGTTCCTTTGAGCCTGGTTTACCTTTGGTCCCTTTATTCGTCGAGTCTTTCTTTGGGAGGGTCCCGTCTTTCTTGAGAGAGCCAAACTTGCCCGGTGCTTTCTTCACGTCGGTACTTCCTGTGGACGATGGTGGTTTCTTCACGTCGGTACTTCCTGTGGACGATGGTGGTTTCTTCACGTCGGTACTTCCTGTGGACGATGGTGGTTTCTTCACGTCGGTACTTCCTGTGGACGATGGTGGTTTCTTCACGTCGGTACTTCCTGTGGACAATGGTGGTTTCTTCACGTCGGTACTTCCTGTGGACGAGGGTGGCTTCTTCACGTCTGTACTTCCTGTGGACGATGGTGGTTTCTTCACGTCGGTACTTCCTGTGGACGATGGTGGTTTCTTCACGTCTTTAGAAGCTGGTTTTGATGGTTTCTTCTCCTCCGTCTTCACGTCCTTCTTGCCATCTTTTTTTGGTTCCGGCTTGAGATCTTTCTTTGGTTTAATACTTATCGTTTCCTTCTTCACGGTTTCTTTCTTCTTCTCTGCGTTCTCTTCTTTCTTCACAGACACCTTCTCGTCCTTCTTCTTCACGTCCTTCTTGTCTTCCTTTGACCCCTCTTTCTTTGGAACCAGCTTCTCAGCAGGTTTCGGAGGTTTTGCTTTAGAGTCTACCTCCTTTACTTTTGGCTTCTCCTCCCCATCCTTCCTGTCTTTCGGTCCGGCTTCACTTGCTGTCTTCGGCTTCGTCTTCACGTCCTGTTTCTTGAGATCCACTCTCTTGTCTTTCGGTAAGGCACTGCTGGGTCGGACCTCCCGGGTCTGGGACTTCAGACTCTCCCGACTCTCCGTTCGCTTTGGTGGTTTCTCCCTTTTCAGACTTTCTAGGTCCTTCAAACACACGACGGGATGTTTGAGGAATTCCAGATGTTTGAGTTTATCAAGTCCCTCCAGGATCCGGTTCTGCGGGGTGCAGCCCGGGAAAAGGACCCTGATGATCTTCTCCTGAGGACTCGATGGGTGCCAGACCAACAGAGCGCAGATTGAGGCGAGGCAACTTATCGGAAGTTCTTCAGACGGTGCATTCGACCCGCCGTTCGGCCAGTTCTGCATCAGGACTTCCAGGGTTTTACTCATGGGGTTCAGAGGGTACAGCTCCAGACGGCCCACCCCCATCTTCTGGAACAGGATCAGCGGCTCGATGCTGGGTCCGTTAGACCGGCTCAGAGGCTCGGGTTTGATTGAGAGGCTTTCTAAAAGCTGCAGAGCGAGCGCCGCCTGATCGCAGCTCTTCATCTCCGCCGGATCCACCTGTCAAAGATGGCAAAAATACACATCCTTTACTCAAGTAGAAGTACACACATCCTTTACTCAAGTAGAAGTACACACATCCTTTACTCAAGTAGAAGTACACACATCCTTTACTCAAGTAGAAGTACACACATCCTTTACTCAAGTAGAAGTACACACATCCTTTACTCAAGTAGAAGTACAGATACTCGTGTTTAAAAATACTCTGGTGAAAGTAGAAGTACTGACTAAACTTCTTTACTCAAGTCAAAGTAAAGAGGCTTTGAAATGTACTTCAGTAAAAAGTACCCATAACTAGCAGCTGTTTTAAAGAGTACCTGACCTCCCTTTATATTAATAGAACAATAATGTCATTGTTAGCTAATGAATGTTTCCATGCTGAACAACGGCAACATGACAACGTTTTCATTGGTCCCTCTTCTTTAGAGAAGACCAGGAAATGATGGATACACGGATCGTGTTCAAATCAATAGGCACGCAATGACTCTAAATAATAATGATCACGCCACCAAACACACATTCAAACTAAAGGAACCAGCCGGTTTGGAAAATGTGAGAAGTAGAAAGTACAGGTATTTGTGTTCAACATGTAAGAAGTAGAAAGTACAGGTATTTGAGTTCAACATGTAAGAAGTAGAAAGTACAGGTATTTGTGTTCAACATGTAAGAAGTAGAAAGTACAGGTATTTGAGTTCAACATGTAAGAAGTAGAAAGTACAGGTATTTGGGTTCAACATGTAAGAAGTAGAAAGTACAGGTATTTGAGTTCAACATGTAAGAAGTAGAAAGTACAGGTATTTGAGTTCAACATGTAAGAAGTAGAAAGTACAGGTATTTGGGTTCAACATGTAAGAAGTAGAAAGTACAGGTATTTGTGTTCAACATGTGAGAAGTAGAAAGTACAGGTATTTGTGTTCAACATGTAAGAAGTAGAAAGTACAGGTATTTGAGTTCAACATGTAAGAAGTAGAAAGTACAGGTATTTGAGTTCAACATGTAAGAAGTAGAAAGTACAGGTATTTGGGTTCAACATGTAAGAAGTAGAAAGTACAGGTATTTGTGTTCAACATGTAAGAAGTAGAAAGTACAGGTATTTGGGTTCAACATGTAAGAAGTAGAAAGTACAGGTATTTGGGTTCAACATGTAAGAAGTAGAAAGTACAGGTATTTGTGTTCAACATGTGAGAAGTAGAAAGTACAGGTATTTGTGTTCAACATGTAAGAAGTAGAAAGTACAGGTATTTGTGTTCAACATGTGAGAAGTAGAAAGTACAGGTATTTGTGTTCAACATGTAAGAAGTAGAAAGTACAGGTATTTGTGTTCAACATGTAAGAAGTAGAAAGTACAGGTATTTGGGTTCAACATGTAAGAAGTAGAAAGTACAGGTATTTGTGTTCAACATGTAAGAAGTAGAAAGTACAGGTATTTGAGTTCAACATGTAAGAAGTAGAAAGTACAGGTATTTGTGTTCAACATGTAAGAAGTAGAAAGTACAGGTATTTGTGTTCAACATGTAAGAAGTAGAAAGTACAGGTATTTGAGTTCAACATGTAAGAAGTAGAAAGTACAGGTATTTGTGTTCAACATGTAAGAAGTAGAAAGTACAGGTATTTGTGTTCAACATGTAAGAAGTAGAAAGTTCAGGTATTTGTGTTCAACATGTAAGAAGTAGAAAGTACAGGTATTTGTGTTCAACATGTAAGAAGTAGAAAGTACAGGTATTTGTGTTCAAAGTGTAAGAAGTAGAAAGTTCAGGTATTTGGGTTCAACATGTAAGAAGTAGAAAGTAAAAAGTCGTCAGAAAAATAAGTACTGAATGAAGTATTTGTACTCCACTACTTCCTACCTGTAAAGCCTTCAGTCTGTCGGGGGCGTTCAGGAAGACGACCCCTATCTCTGGGGAGATGAGGTTCTTCATCCAGTCCTCTTCAGTCTGGGATCCAGCTCCTTCTTCCTCTTGCTCGGCCACCTTCCTCTGCAGCAAACTGATCACGCCGGGCAGGTTGTCCACTCCGACGTGGGTCAGCAGCACCGAGTCGATCCGATCAAGGTGCCGAACGAGTTTCCAGAAGCAGGACCGGGTGTCAGAGCCGCCGTTCACCAGCACGTTAAACCCGTTCACGGCGAAGAACGCGGATCCCCCTCGTCCGCCGGGGAAAACGTAGCAGCAGGGCCTCGAAAGCTTCAGGAAACCAACGGTGCTCGGAGGCTCCAGGAGCTCAAAGGGCGATTCGGGCTCCAGAGATTCGGACAAGTACTCCAGGAACTCCTGCAGACCCTCCATCTGTGGGAGCACCGGCGGGGGGTTCACCTGCACCGTCAGGAGGTCCTGCAGGGGGTCCAGAGCCGGGTGGGACCAGAGACCCAGGTCCGGACAACTGAGGGTCAGATGGGCCTTTAGAGCGGGGTCTGCAGAACCCAACACCTTCACCACCTGAGGAACAGAGAGCAGATAGAGAGGACAGGTTGGAAAATGGAATGATTCCAATCATGACACAAAACGGGATATTTACTCAAGTACTGAACTTAAGGACAACTGTGAGATACGTTTACTTAAAGTGGACCTATCATGCTATATTATAATAATATAGTGTAGGACCATACCTATATAAGGCATATTTATACTTATTTTTTTTCAAAATACCAAACAGATCATGCATTTTAGCCATGCCTCATTTTGCTCTATTTGACATTTTCTAGCTCTGTTTTAGCAAGGGCTGATTCAGTGAGAACAGCACCATCTACAGGCCTGGCATATGTACTACAGCGTCTCCAGCGCTTTAGAACGGCAATGGCCGTGGCTGTCTCCTCCTGATTGGTGGAGTTGGCCCAATAGCCGTAGCGCCACCGTCCTGACGTCAGGACAGTGTTCAAATCTGGATCAGTTTTTATCAGATCCGTTGCAGCCCCTTTTTTAGAGATTTGGGTATGGAGGAAAATAGAGAGGGTTGTGTTTTCTGACACTTGGTGAGTTCCCTGGAACACCGGGGACACATATTCATGTAGAAAAGACGTACACAAGTGCATTTTGCATGATAGGTCCCCTTTAACTTGAGTATTTACATTTTACATTTACTTCTACTTTTACTCAAGTACAAGATCTGAGTACTTCTACTTTCACTAAATTTTAAAAAGTGTTCAGAACCATTAAATTAAGAATCCTGATAATATCGATGATCTGACCTCTTCCTCTGTGAAGATGTGCAGGAAGTCTCTGAAGGAGAAGCGTCCTTTCTGCAGCACGATGTCTCCGGACGCCTCCTCACACTGACCCGCCAGAACCAGCAGCTTGTGACGGGACGGGTCCAGAACCAGCCTCCGGACCTGAGGCACACACACACACACACATTAATATCACATCACACACTGTTATATTACAACACACACTTAAACAAACAGATCATGCACACACTGCACTATCAGGGGATCTACTATGATCATTTGTTAATAGTCAGCTGCAAATATGGTTTGACCTGCAACAAAAGGTTTCTTTACAGTTTTGTGTAGTACTATGTGTCCCTAATAACATACTAAAAGTACTTTTCCAGATGGCGTCAAAGATGGCCCAAAATTCCTTAAAATACCCTAACTCCTTCATAATTTATTCTAGACAAGTACTTTTTTGTCTAAACTTGAGTTTTGGGGGCCGAGAAATCTATTGGAAATGTCCAAATTGCAATAATATGATTACTGTTGGGGAAATATTTTCCAAGGCCCATAACTGTGACCCAGTTTATCAGTTTGTACTGACCTCACTGAGCACACGCACCTGTAACCTTGGCTGCTGTGCTCTCAGTGTTGTGTCTCCCTGCTCCTGCCTGTTGGCGTCAGCTGATAGAGGTGTTATGGTTTTATCTTGTTCTGCACAATGTTGATTATTCTCTCAGAACTAGCTAAATACACGGGTCTGGGGAAGAGCTCTTCAGAATTGATTGTGGCATCTCAACCGTGTGGTCAGACCGTGGCCCGTGACATGTTTTGTGAATTCTCCGGCCGAAGCTCCAAATAAACCGTCAGTGTTTGCCATCAAAGCTCCAGCTCTCCATCGTGTCTCTCTCTGAGTCCTGACTCCTATTGCTTCAGAAGTTTCCCCCACAATTACATAATTTTTAAATCCAATATTTTGGTGATTTCTTTCATATATGCAGGCGCCTATAAAGGGGGATCTGTACCAAACATGGAATTTGTATTAAGCCTGTAGCATGCTGTTTGTAGGCCTGGACTTCTCTGCAGCTCCACAATATTTTCACATATTTAGCCTTTAACAAAAAATGTACTGACAGCGTTTTGGAAGCTGCACTTGTCCATATTGACATTTTGATAAAATTACAATAAACTAAAAACCCTTTTTGTAATATCACATACATTTAATCCTCAGATAAGTAATGTTTTCACCTCGGAGCAGACGAAGTCCTGAGCCGGATTCACAACAACCTGGGTGTCCAAAACGTCTCCATGATGCTGCAGAGTCCTCTGACCTGGAGAGGGAGACAAGACACACTCTACTTTAAAGAGTCCTCTCCTGCTGATGTTCAGGTGTATATCAGTATGTAGTGTCTCTACTTTAAAGAGTCCTCTCCTGCTGATGTTCAGGTGTATATCAGTATGTAGTGTCTCTACTTTAAAGAGTCCTCTCCTGCTGATGTTCAGGTGTGTATCAGTATGTAGTGTCTCTACTTTAAAGAGTCCTCTCCTGCTGATGTTCAGGTGTATATCAGTATGTAGTGTCTCTACTTTAAAGAGTCCTCTCCTGCTGATGTTCAGGTGTATATCAGTATGTAGTGTCTCTACTTTAAAGAGTCCTCTCCTGCTGATGTTCAGGTGTATATCAGTATGTAGTGTCTCTACTTTAAAGAGTCCTCTCCTGCTGATGTTCAGGTGTATATCAGTATGTAGTGTCTCTACTTTAAAGAGTCCTCTCCTGCTGGTGTTCAGGTGTATATCAGTATGTAGTGTCTCTACTTTAAAGAGTCCTCTCCTGCTGATGTTCGGGTGTATATCAGTATGTAGTGTCTCTACTTTAAAGAGTCCTCTCCTGCTGATGTTCGGGTGTATATCAGTATGTAGTGTCTCTACTTTAAAGAGTCCTCTCCTGCTGATGTTCGGGTGTATATCAGTATGTAGTGTCTCTACTTTAAAGAGTCCTCTCCTGCTGATGTTCAGGTGTATATCAGTATGTAGTGTCTCTACTTTAAAGAGTCCTCTCCTGCTGATGTTCGGGTGTATATCAGTATGTAGTGTCTCTACTTTAAAGAGTCCTCTCCTGCTGATGTTCGGGTGTATATCAGTATGTAGTGTCTCTACTTTAAAGAGTCCTCTCCTGCTGATGTTCGGGTGTATATCAGTATGTAGTGTCTCTACTTTAAAGAGTCCTCTCCTGCTGATGCTCAGGTGTATATCAGTATGTAGTGTCTCTACTTTAAAGAGTCCTCTCCTGCTGATGATCAGGTGTATATCAGTATGTAGTGTCTCTACTTTAAAGAGTCCTCTCCTGCTGATGTTCAGGTGTATATCAGTATGTAGTGTCTCTACTTTAAAGAGTCCTCTCCTGCTGATGTTCAGGTGTATATCAGTGTGTAGTGTCTCTACTTTAAAGAGTCCTCTCCTGCTGATGTTCAGGTGTATATCAGTATGTAGTGTCTCTACTTTAAAGAGTCCTCTCCTGCTGGTGTTCAGGTGTATATCAGTATGTAGTGTCTCTACTTTAAAGAGTCCTCTCCTGCTGATGTTCGGGTGTATATCAGTATGTAGTGTCTCTACTTTAAAGAGTCCTCTCCTGCTGATGTTCAGGTGTATATCAGTATGTAGTGTCTCTACTTTAAAGAGTCCTCTCCTGCTGATGTTCGGGTGTATATCAGTATGTAGTGTCTCTACTTTAAAGAGTCCTCTCCTGCTGATGCTCAGGTGTATATCAGTATGTAGTGTCTCTACTTTAAAGAGTCCTCTCCTGCTGATGTTCAGGTGTATATCAGTATGTAGTGTCTCTACTTTAAAGAGTCCTCTCCTGCTGGTGTTCAGGTGTATATCAGTATGTAGTGTCTCTACTTTAAAGAGTCCTCTCCTGCTGATGTTCGGGTGTATATCAGTATGTAGTGTCTCTACTTTAAAGAGTCCTCTCCTGCTGATGTTCAGGTGTATATCAGTATGTAGTGTCTCTACTTTAAAGAGTCCTCTCCTGCTGATGTTCGGGTGTATATCAGTATGTAGTGTCTCTACTTTAAAGAGTCCTCTCCTGCTGATGCTCAGGTGTATATCAGTATGTAGTGTCTCTACTTTAAAGAGTCCTCTCCTGCTGATGATCAGGTGTATATCAGTATGTAGTGTCTCTACTTTAAAGAGTCCTCTCCTGCTGATGTTCAGGTGTATATCAGTATGTAGTGTCTCTACTTTAAAGAGTCCTCTCCTGCTGATGTTCAGGTGTATATCAGTGTGTAGTGTCTCTACTTTAAAGAGTCCTCTCCTGCTGATGTTCAGGTGTATATCAGTATGTAGTGTCTCTACTTTAAAGAGTCCTCTCCTGCTGATGTTCAGGTGTATATCAGTATGTAGTGTCTCTACTTTAAAGAGTCCTCTCCTGCTGATGATCAGGTGTATATCAGTATGTAGTGTCTCTACTTTAAAGAGTCCTCTCCTGCTGATGTTCGGGTGTATATCAGTATGTAGTGTCTCTACTTTAAAGAGTCCTCTCCTGCTGATGTTCAGGTGTATATCAGTATGTAGTGTCTCTACTTTAAAGAGTCCTCTCCTGCTGATGTTCAGGTGTATATCAGTATGTAGTGTCTCTACTTTAAAGAGTCCTCTCCTGCTGATGTTCAGGTGTATATCAGTATGTAGTGTCTCTACTTTAAAGAGTCCTCTCCTGCTGATGTTCAGGTGTATATCAGTATGTAGTGTCTCTACTTTAAAGAGTCCTCTCCTGCTGGTGTTCAGGTGTATATCAGTATGTAGTGTCTCTACTTTAAAGAGTCCTCTCCTGCTGATGTTCGGGTGTATATCAGTATGTAGTGTCTCTACTTTAAAGAGTCCTCTCCTGCTGATGTTCGGGTGTATATCAGTATGTAGTGTCTCTACTTTAAAGAGTCCTCTCCTGCTGATGTTCGGGGTGTATATCAGTATGTAGTGTCTCTACTTTAAAGAGTCCTCTCCTGCTGATGTTCAGGTGTATATCAGTATGTAGTGTCTCTACTTTAAAGAGTCCTCTCCTGCTGATGTTCGGGTGTATATCAGTATGTAGTGTCTCTACTTTAAAGAGTCCTCTCCTGCTGATGTTCGGGTGTATATCAGTATGTAGTGTCTCTACTTTAAAGAGTCCTCTCCTGCTGATGTTCGGGTGTATATCAGTATGTAGTGTCTCTACTTTAAAGAGTCCTCTCCTGCTGATGTTCGGGTGTATATCAGTATGTAGTGTCTCTACTTTAAAGAGTCCTCTCCTGCTGATGTTCAGGTGTATATCAGTATGTAGTGTCTCTACTTTAAAGAGTCCTCTCCTGCTGATGTTCGGGTGTATATCAGTATGTAGTGTCTCTACTTTAAAGAGTCCTCTCCTGCTGATGCTCAGGTGTATATCAGTATGTAGTGTCTCTACTTTAAAGAGTCCTCTCCTGCTGATGTTCAGGTGTATATCAGTATGTAGTGTCTCTACTTTAAAGAGTCCTCTCCTGCTGGTGTTCAGGTGTATATCAGTATGTAGTGTCTCTACTTTAAAGAGTCCTCTCCTGCTGATGTTCAGGTGTATATCAGTATGTAGTGTCTCTACTTTAAAGAGTCCTCTCCTGCTGATGTTCAGGTGTATATCAGTATGTAGTGTCTCTACTTTAAAGAGTCCTCTCCTGCTGATGTTCGGGTGTATATCAGTATGTAGTGTCTCTACTTTAAAGAGTCCTCTCCTGCTGATGCTCAGGTGTATATC
>NW_022988014.1:0-27500 GCF_902827165.1 Trematomus bernacchii | reverse complement strand
ATATAGAGCATGTTTCTGAACCCACATGATGAACAAACACAGTTAGTGTTCAGACACCAGTGTTCACTGCTGTCTGTGGTTTATGTTTCAATGTGTTCAGAAGTTATGACCTGTAAAAGTTTGCAGCTCTTAAAACAATCTGCAGTTTGTATATATTAAACACTAAAATAAACTTTATTGGTATATTATAATAATGCAGTTATAAAGATAAAACACAGTCTTCTGCATCATTAAACTTTTACTGAGTTTTTGACTGTTAACCTACTTCAAAAACAGGAACCAAATGTAAAACAGTCAAGCTCCACAAAATAAAAAAACATCCGGTGGGGAGGGATTTTCAAAATAAAAACATGAACCCTGGAGGACAGGATGTCCCGCATCATGTCGGCTGTAAAGTCTAAATTTAACCCTAAAAACACACGGCAGAAACACACTGATTCCTCTCATGGTGGAATATGTCCTTTGTGTTTCCTACACGTGTTTAATAGATAAAGCAGACTTTTAGTTTGAAGGAATAAAGACGTAAACAGAGGGAACAAGATGGAGCTATGTTAGCTTAGCATGCTAATCTCGTGTCTTCCATCCATCGGTTTATATTTTATAAAGTGTTATTTTTCCGGTTTAAACGTCACTAACCAGAGGAGACTATCCGCACATGTCTACTTTAAGACTTTGTGTTAAACACTGGGTAGAAATCTGGAGAATAGGGACTTTAATTATTTAAGGATAAGACGTTTAGTACACAGTACACGGCAAAGTACTTGGTGTGAAAGACAGACAGAGAGAGTGTGAGAGAGAGAGACAGACAGATTAATACTAATAAACATCTGTCTCTCTCTCATTAAAACACAATATATGGACCCACTGTCTTTAGGTCTACGAATCAAAACACTACCTACTGCTGCTAGTTAAAGATTATATAATGTCCTTACTTTTGCTGCTAGGAAATAACGGATAAACGGAAAATGTGGTCAAAATCACACAGAAAACAAGCCATTAAATATCAGAAAACCGACCACTAACTTTGAGAATAGTGGCAGAAAACTCACCAAAAACAGACTGAATGGAGACCCTTTTGATTTTAGGTCTACGAATCAAAACACTACCTACTGCTGCTGTAAAAGATGATATACTGTCCTTACTCTAGCTGCTAGGACATATATATTAATACAAAGGACTAAAGATGAGGGCCCTTCTCACTAAACTATATTTGAGTTGGTTTCCCTGGAATATCTTTAATAATGTTCTACAAATCTGACCATTTCTATAACATCTGGAAGCCTTACCTACATTCACTCAGGTTAAATGAACCTCCTGAAATCATAAGAAATCACAATCATAACATGCATTCTCCTGTACCCTCCTATAAATGCATATGTTTAAAGAATCGTGTGTGTGTGTGTGTGTGTGTGTGCGTGTGTGTGTGAATTTTGTAAACATCGCAATAGAAATAAAATAGCATTAAAAAAGAAGTAGAAGTTATGTTGAATTACAAATGTACAGTAACAAAATATAAAGCAGGATATTATATATACATAAGTATGAGAGGAATGGAATATTAAATATTAATCATAATAATCACTAATCATACAAAAACAACTTCAGTACAGTACACAGGAGGGCTTCTATTTTGAAAGGGTGTCTGGTCCTCACCGGTCTCTATCTGCTTCAGCAGCCGCTCCAGAAGCCCGTTGGCCCGCAGAGACCCGACCACCACCAGCACCGAGAAACCCGCAGAGCCAGGCCGGGGAGAGGAGCCTTCGGCCCGGGCAGAGGCTCCAGCAGGAGACGGTCCTCCCGGTGCTCCGGTTCCTCCAGTTCCTCCGCCCCGCTCCGCCGCTACCGCTGCTGCCGCCATCATGCTGTGTGTGGACTGTCCACTAGTGACGTGATTAGAACACAAGCCACGCCCACTGCTGTAAACTTCTTCTTCTTCTTCGTCGTCTTCTTTTACGGTGTAATGGCGGCTGGTAAAAAGCGTTAAAGGCGCATTACTGCCACCTTTCTGTATTCAAGATGTATTTCTGTCTAATAAGGTGTAGTAGTGGATAATGTGGATCAGTTTGTATAAATATTCCACATTTAATTTGACCATTTACATATATTTTTTCTCTTGTTGTTATCAGTTTAAATACCAATAACAAAAACCTAATTATAAACCCTTCCTACTCATATTGGGTGCTTTATATATACAGTCTATGGTGCTAACGTTCATCCTGAGTCCTGGATCCTGAGTCCTGGATCCTATTGTCTGGATCCTCTATCCTGAGTCCTGGACTTCGAGTCATGGCTGAACCTGTCTCTGCGGTCCTGCATGACTCTCATCATACTACTTCCCTGATGGCTCCCACAGGATTGTTGACGTCCTCGTGGATTCATCTTCTTATTATAGACACATGCATTTCCAAACATTTGGTCTACCTATGCTGTAAATGTTTTATCTCTTCGATTTACACACGGCATCTATTGCACGTCTGTCCGTCCTGGGAGAGGGATCCCTCCTCTGTTGCTCTCCCTGAGGTTTCTCCCATGTTCCCCTTTAAACTGTGGGGTTTCTCTGGAAGTGTTTCCTTGTACGATGTGAGGGTCTAAGGACAGAGGGTCTAAGGACAGAGGGTGTCGTATTGATATACCGGAACTAGGCCTAGTGGAAGCGCAACCAAAAACGGGCACGGCACGACACGGCACGCTTAAAGCGAGCTCCGCGCTGTAGTGGAATTGCGCCATTAGGACAGAGGGTCTAAGGACAGAGGGTCTAAGGACAGAGGGTCTAAGGACAGAGGGTGTCGTATTGTCATACTGATATTCTGTACAAACTGTGAAGTCCACTGAGACAAATGTAACATTTGTGATATTGGGCTATATAAATAAACATTTATTGATTGAATAATCCATCAGCAGTTTAAGATCTTTCTGAGACCTTGAGATGTTTGTGATTTTGACCCTGTTCAAGATTCAAGATTCAAGGCTATTATTGTCATGTGTACATTAGCTACAGTGTAGATATATCAATGAAAATATGAGGCCACAGGCTCTTCCAACAGAGCAACAATACAACAGATAAAATAATGCAAATAAATACATTAAAATAGAATATAGTAGAAATAGTGCAGAATAGTCTATAAAAGGAATATTGATAAATTGCAGACGGATGTATGTTCTTCCAAACTTTCAGGTGTTTAACAGTCTTATGGCCTGTGGGATGAAACTGTCTGTCAGAATCAGAATCAGAATCAAGTTTATTAACGAGGCATGTGGCGCAGTGCAGTAGTGCGTTGGTGTTGGGATCAGGGGAGCACAGGTTCAAACCCCACTGCAGTCAGCATGTCGTTGTGTCCCTGAGACACTTCACCCCAAATTGCTCCTGTGGGGATTGTCCACAGTATTGAGTATGTAAGTCGCTTTGGATAAAAGCGACTTACAAGTGACATGTGATGTAATTGCCAGGTACGTTTACACATTCAAGGAATTTGCTTTGGTATCTGGTGGTGCGAACATAAACAATAAAAACAAAAAAAAATGGTAAAAAAAAAAGGAAATATATAAGGATTGTACAAAATACGTTTTTTTAAGAAACAATTTAGCATTGCAATTTAGGATGCTAAAGACAAGTATTTACACCAAATGTAACTATACAAATAACCTTAAAAGTAAAAAAAAAAACACTGAAGACAATGAGTATTGGAGTTTTGGATTGAGGACAGAATTCAACCAAAAATTAAAATATTAAATTATCTTTATTAACTCTGTTCTTCTTACATAATATAAAGTCTCCCTGACCCAATGTCTAACATCTCTTTGAGACTTCTTTGTTTCCTGATTTCTGATTTTAGAGCTTCTCTTTCTTGTCTGTATATTTTGATGATAATACTTTTCTACTTTTTACTTGAGTAACATTTTGATTGCAGAACTTTTACTGTAACAGAGTATTCCTACACTCTGGTACTTCTACTTTTACTCAAGTACAAGACCTGAGTACTTCTACTTTTACTCAAGTACAAGATCTGAGTACTTCTACTTAAGTACAAGATCTGAGTACTTCTACTTTTACTCAAGTACAAGATCTTAGTACTTTTACTTTTACTCAAGTACAAGATCTGAGTACTTTTACTTTTACTCAAGTACAAGATCTGAGTACTTTTACTTTTACTCAAGTACAAGATCTGAGTACTTCTACTTAAGTACAAGATCTGAGTACTTCTACTTTTACTCAAGTACAAGATCTGAGTACTTCTACTTTTACTCAAGGACAAGATCTGAGTACTTCTACTTTTACTCAAGTACAAGATCTGAGTACTTCTACTTTTACTCAAGTACAAGATCTGAGTACTTCTACTTTACTCAAGTACAAGATCTGAGTACTTCTACTTTTACTCAAGTACAAGATCTGAGTACTTCTACTTTTACTCAAATACAAGATCTGAGTACTTCTACTTTTACTCAAGTACAAGATCTCAGTACTTCTACTTTTACTCAAATACAAGATCTCAGTACTTCTACTTTTACTCAAATACAAGATCTCAGTAGCTACTTCTACTTTTACTCAAGTACAAGTACTTCTACTTTTACTCAAGTACAAGATCTGAGTACTTCTACTTTTACTCAAGTACAACCAAATGGAGTGATTGATATATTAATTGTATTTGTGATTGAATACTGAAACTCTTAAAATGTAATTGCATTAAAAAAACAACAACTTCTGTTTGTTGTGAATGTTTATTTTCTTAAAACCATTTCTGACATTTCTCTTCACGCTTTTCTCCAAATGTGACTCTTTAGAGCAGGGGTCGGCAACAGGCGGACCGCGGTCCGGATCCGGACCCAGACGCCGACCTATACGGACCAAGCCCCCAGGAAGTGCGCCGGACTCTGATGAAAATATTCGTGCTGGCCAAACGGCGGTACTACACTTCCTTTTGGTTGCCAGGCCCGGAAACACTTTTTCCCATTGACTTACATGGGGAAAGAGTGGTCTGTAAATCGTTGGATAATTTTTTTTAAACTAAATAAACTACCCAGTATGAACACTTGTATAGCTCTTATTTAAAAACATTCGTTCCTCAAGTTGTAAAATGTGCTAATAACGTTATTCTGAGAGTTATTTCCCTCTGCATTATGAACGCGCATCTAACCCACGGGACCGCGCCGCCTGGCACGTTCATGTTACGTGTTCAGCACTACATGCGTTTATCTTTACCCATGGATGCACAATAAGAACGGACCCATATCGCCTTACTGCCAGCCCACGGAGCTGTAATAATGGATATATTGCACATGTTTGCTGTAATTCATCATTTGTAAAATATTATACTACATGGGCTGTATGATTAAATCTTGTACCGTAAATGTTGTATTAAATAAAGTTAATATTACCGACGTAGATTAACGTCCCTGTAGCTTCTTATTGCACTAAGAAGCTTATTGCACTGTGTATATTTATATATATATATATATATATATATATATATATATATATATATATATATATATATATACAGTGCAATAATTATTTCATGCTAAATGAAGCCCTGTTGCTTGGATATCACTAGATCCTGTTACAGTGTAATATAAAAGTACATAACGATTGATGTGTAAATTAGCATAATTACTAGCTAACCGCTAGCTGCTAACTGCCGCCTCGTTAATATCAAATCTAATCATAATAACAAACCATTACCATGCTGTCATGAATGTGCGGTGCTGTTACGTGTACGCAATTGACGGTGCTTGATGTGAACGAGCATTTTGGGGGGGGCATGGTTAAAGTTGCGCATGCGCTATGAGCGCACATACGGGTACTTCTCAGGCATGCCGGGTAATCTGTGACGTTTCGCTCTCTCAAAAGTTGGGCCATTTTATCATCATGCGCTATGAGCAACTCTCATAAGGAATGAATGAGGCCCCGCCTCCCACGCTGTATCCAGTTCTTATTATACATCCATGATACGGACCCGGACCTATAATCAATACATTAATAGGGGATTTCAATTTTGACGGGGCGATTCTATTTTAACCGCCGCCGACAGGGGGCGAAAGAGACGAGTGAGCGATACAGGGAGAGAAACACAGAAGAAGAGACGAGAGAGCGGCAGAGGAAAGTGAGTTGAAGAGAATAATTAGCGATACAGGGGAGAGAAGCGGTGAATGTGAATACATTTTGGAATACTTTTTGGAATTATTGGTGGAAAAGTTTCCTCATAAAATGTAATATTCATTACCAGCAGAACTGTGTGCACACTGCACAGCGCTGCAGCATGTCTGTGAGGCCCCGCCCCCGCACGCAGATCAGAGAGAGAGATCTCTTTTAAAATATATAGAAACGGAGATGGTTCGATAAAAATTGCAAGATAACGTTTATTCCGGAAATTATGACATTTCATAACGGGATCAAATCAAAGTGAATGGCCTGCTGCTGCTGAATGCATGGGGCAAGTGACTGGAAACAGTTTTAAAAGTTATTACGTCGTTTCAGATAATAAATAATAATGGTAATTCATTCTATTTAGGGGCGCCTTTCAAAGCACCCAAGGACACCTGACAATTCATAACATATTCTAAGGAAAGGTTTAAGAGAGTACAAATAATGCAGTCCTGGTGATGTTTTTTATGTGGGGTGCAGATGAGAGGGAGCTGTCCAGAATGACACCAAGATGTTGTGTTTGAGTTGTGCTCTTGATAAGCCATTAAAACAGTAAAATAAGTGTCTCCTGTTCACCAAAACATACCCATCTGTTATGGAAAAATAAAGTATTCTAAAAGTAATCTGAATACGTTACTTTTTTAAGACGTGTAACTGTAACTGTATTCAGATTACTTTCAGAGCCATGTATTCAGTAACCGATTACATTTACAAAGTAACCCTCCCAACCCTGATTAAAAGTGCCAAAACGCCACTATGAGACAAAACACAAAGTGTTTGACCAAACATTCCCTCTCAAGTCAGGACTGAGGTCACAAACAATAAGCAGTCTCAGAGCCCAATATGATCAGTCCACCAGGATCGAAATTAAAACTAAATATGGTTCCAGGGCAGGCTAACCGAGGCTAACCGAGGCTAACCGAGGCTAACCGAGGCTAACCAATGAGCACCTGCATGTGTGTATGAGAATGGCCCTGACACCATTTCAGCCCAGATTTACAAACTCCTGGCAGGACAAGCTCGAGCTCAATTCTCGCACTGAATTAAAGAAAAGTGAGTGAGGGACTGCAATATAAGAGGGAAAGAAAGAGAAACTTTAAAACTGTTCAATTGTTATGATGTGTAAAGACTGATATGTTCTATAATCGTCTGAAACTGTTAAGTCATGATGTGAAACGGTTAACAAAGCTATTTTATTTATTTCTCTATTTTATTTTTAAATGCAGCCCGAGAGGAACATTACACATATCCACAGTATTTACTGTATATCTGTATAGTTCAATGTTCATTGACAATAAATATTGTTGTTTTTGAATTGTACTTTCTTTATCTGATTGGCAGTCAGTTGTTGATTACATGCAGACGTTGATAAAGCTACAGTTACTTCAATATATATCACACTAATTCATAAAGCAAGTTAGACATTTTGATGTTCCGGACCTTTGCATGGGGACATTTTCTCTAACTGGACCTTGTTGAATTTTAGTTGAATACCCCTGCTTTAGAGAATAACATCTTTAAAGCAGAACTGTGTGACGGTGAGATAATGCAAGACAGTGAATTAAATGATAGATTTATGATAATTAAAACAAAGAAACAATGAAATACTGAGTTAATAAAAGCATATTTACAGAAAAAGATGACTTTCAAACAGATTCTTTGCCTTTTACTCTCTCACATTTCCCAGTAACAACTTCAACTCACATTTGCATCACAGCTGTTCACATTACAGAGCCATCTCGTATTTAATAATGCCTTAAACTTTAGACAAGGTGGTGGTGGGCAGCTACAAGGGGATGCTGCGGATATTCTCCCCAAACGTCAACAAGACCAGCGAGGGAGGTCCGGCTTAAAAACGCCATCATCCAGGTGGAAGTGGGCAAGTGTGTCTCGTCAGCAGAGACTCTGGGAGAAGGCCACCAAAGGGTTAACATAGATTGCCTTATGGTGGAGGTGAATATACTGTATATTTAGGTGATGAATGGAGAGAGTCTACTGGTCAAATGTAAGTCAATCATGTGCTTACTATGGGGTGCTCTCCATGGAGGATGGAAAACGACATAAATATATAAAAACAATAACAAAATGAAATGATTAAATACGGATAAGGGGAAAAATAATAGAATAATTGTTGGTATAAACTAATGTACAGATTATAAGATTAGTTTTTCGTGAATAGTATATTTGAGTATATCTGTAATGGTATGTTGAAGGTGCTCTTCTGAGAGTTTCCTCCATTAACCTTCAAATAGATCGGATCACTGAAGGAGAAACAAGAGGAGGATGCAGAGAGAGGAAGAGCCCGTGTGTTTCAACCGTCCCAAGTAACGGACATTAAAGTAAGACGGGTTTACCATCAGGATATCAAACATTATTCACAACTGTAAATGTATTATCTCTGCCCGGGTGTTGTAGTTGGGTATTTGTTGTTGTCAGTCCCCTCTTGTTGTCTGTAGGAGGCGTGTGGCGCAGTGGGTTGTGCGTAGGTGTTGGGTTCAGGGGGTCACAGGTTCAAACCCCTCTGCAGTCAGCATGTCGTTGTGTCCCTGAGACACTTCACCCAAAATTGCTCCAGTGGGGATTGTCCACAGTATTGAGTATGTAAGTCACTTTGGATAAAAGCGTCTAACAAGTAACATGTCATGTGATCTCCGTCCATATAGTCAGGTGATTCATCTAAAACTAGATGCATTAAAAACATGTGATAATAACATTCAGATCAGAATCAGAATCCCTTTATTAGTCCCACAGAGGGGACATGTACATTGTTACAGCAGAAAAGAGCCGGAGACAGATTAATGTTAACTAAAGCATGCATAAAGATTAAAAAAAATAAAAATAAATTAGTTTGGTCACGAATGATTCAAAAGATTATTTCCGAGGCACACCTTCATATGATCATTAGAGTTATAAAACAATAAGAGAATAAATGAAAAACAGGTATGAAATACTATATGACAGAAAAACAAGAATACAGTTTAAAAGGGGAGTGATTTGTAAAATATCCATAAAGAAAAAGTAAATCTGTTTAAAGTTCTGTTTCATATCTGTAGAGAGAGGTATCCATAGATCTCTTTGTGTTGCTCTCAAAGTGCACCAGATTGATTGATCTTCCCGGGGGAGCATGGCCCCCGACCCCCCTAGAGGAGGTGAGGAGAACCCCCCTAGAAGAGGTTAGGTCCACTCCCCACTTGTAAAAAAAATAGCACTTTACCCCTGCTTACACCTATATGCCGTGCACTGTGTGTGCGTGTGGGGAGTGTTGCAGTAGAACATTCCACTGTAGCGCCCGGTGTCTTAATGGGGAACCCTACATGTTTGAGCCCCCTATGAAACGTCAAGCTACCCCACAGCACCCCCAAAAGAAAATCTCTGGCGCCGCCACTGCTTAGTGTAAGGTATTACCGGGAACATGAGTGAAAAATAGTCACGTGTGATTAATGCAGTCGGGGTGATTAACGCAAAATGTCATCATTTAAAACTGTTCTTCGTGTTCTCCGTAGACGCTCTTCTGACTGTTTCCAAAGACTTGAGGGACAGAAATGTCAGGAAACGAACCAGATGCAGGATGACGGGTCTGAATGCGCTGCCTGATGGTTAACAATATCCCCTCATGGAGCTGGAAGATAAACAGGGGAAATACTCTAGTTATATAACCAACAATCACTTTGAACAGAGATCTCTTAAAACATGACTAATAAGTTAGACACAAGTTCAATGTGATGTTCACAGAGATATTTATATTCCTCAGCTTTCCCAGCGGTGGGTTTATTTATTTAAAATATATCATTTGTAACATTTCCTTATTCAAATGTCAAAAAGTGATTACCCTATGGTGTTTATACATTCTTTTTGAGTAGTGTACATCCAATACCTGTTCTTTCACACAAGTGAAAAGCTAGCATCAGGCTATAGAGGAACTCCATCACAGTCACATGACTTAACATCACAGCCAATGAGGAGATGAGTTTCTCCGTGATCAGCGTGACGACGTTATTATGAATTTAGCCACTCGTTAGAACCGCCTGTTAAAGACACTCTTGGAGCTTTATATTATTTAATAGTTAAACATTTATTATGTTAGACATAAACGGGAGGCACAGATTTCATCAAGTGATACATAAATATATTACCTATGATTTGATTGCATGTACGATAGTTTGGATATATTTGGAGGATATGAGTTCAATACTCACATTTCTTCTGGATCTTGGCTCTGATCGTCTCTCCTGTGATCCTGTAGGGATGAACACAATCCAACAGTTTGAGATCAAGTTAAAATAAGTGTTTGTTCTTTGAGTCAGCTTCAGAGTCCTGATCCAATGCTTCACATCCCATCATATCCTCTCTGCAAACACTACGACTGACTGCCACAGCTCTCAGCTGCATTACAGAGTTAACTAGGCATTAGTCCAGGAACAAAACAACTTCATAGAAAAAACAAACAGACTCACTTTTTAACTGTAAAATGTGTCTGTTAACAAGTTGCTCCTGACTGAAATGTGGCTTTGCATTGTCAGCTTGCATTATATTGTTCTTGGGAGAACGCAAGAAAAGAAACATGAGATGAACAAAAGGAGAAACTGCTGATAAATGGTAACATCACTGATGTGTTGTGCTAAGCTAGGCTACGCCTGGAAGGTGGAACTGGAGAGATTCCCCAGTGAGAGGAACACATCCACCTCCCTGTGTTCAATACAATCCTGCTGAACCAGCAGAGACTGAGTCGACCCCTTACTGACCTGAGAGTCTCCAGTCTGCAGTCTGGACTCTCCAGAAGATCTCTCAGCAGCTCCACTCCTGAATCCTTCAGATCGTTCTCACTCAGGTCCAGATCTCTCAGATGGATGTTGGACTTCAGAGCTGAGATCAGAGCAGAACAGCTGATCTCTGACAAACTGCAGTACTCCAGACTGAATAAAGAACACATGATGTAAGTTTAGAAAACAATGCTCCTGATTGAAATAATGAAAGGTTTAATAATCTGATTATAGCTGGAGAAGTAGAGAATGTAGACGTTTATAAAGTGGACACTCCCGACAGGTTAAAGAAGAAATGTGATCAAAATAAATAGAGTATATTTATTTCAGGAATAGTGGAGACATAGATCACAGCATCTTCAGTTTAAACTATTCAGTCAGTTTGAGCATCATGTAGCTCAGGCATCCTCAAAGTCCGGACTCCGGTCCGATCCGGACCGGACCGAACCACAACTGTCTCTGGACTCTGAGCAAATTATACTTTTCATATGTATTATCTGTATTATCTGTGTTATCTGCGAGACATCGCCACAACGCAACGAGTCAAAATTCTCCTCTATGTCCGCTGCATACAGCGCTCTGCATCTCCGACTGTTCCACTGTCTGTGTGTGTCTGTCAACGCTATGGTCCAATCACATTCAGCATCCTGTCAGCGTTTTTTCCCCACTTTGATTGAACTAGGCCAGCAGGTAAGGGCTTTCCACTGGATAATAACTGAAGTATAAAAGAATGCATGACTGAAGTGATGGAGACCATGTTTGAAGGCAAACAAAAAGAGGAAATAACAGGTCAAATCAAGCAAATCCCCCTCTCAGATTCCACAGCAACCAGAAGAACATAAATACTGGCTGGTGATTTGATTAATCAGCTTTGTGGTGGAATAAAAAATGCACAGTGCATTTCCTTAGCTGTGGATGAGTCCACTGACACCACTGACAATGCTCAGTTGCTGGTGTTTGTGAGTTTTTATGATGAAGCAAAGGGGAGTTTGTTGAAGATGTGTTGGGCCTGACGAACCTCAGTGGACACACAAGGGGGCAAGACATTTATAAAGCAATAATGGGAATGCTGAATGAAAGAGAGTGCAGCTGCCTTTATTCATAACTGTGCAGCTCTTACACTGCGACTCTGAGGGATCAAGCACAGACACAATAACAATGAAAACTGCTGCATACAGATTATTTTTGTTTTTGCAACCTCGTGTTAAGAATCTTGTTGCAATTGTTTAAAAGTTTGAATGACTGTAATAAACGGACCTTTGTCTTATTGACATTTTTTTTGTGGACCTTTAAGATTTGTATTTTAGTACCCCTGATGTAGCTTCATACATTTTTTTAAGATAAAAGCAAAACCTGAAATTATTGGTTAGTGTTTAATCATTTTGATATAAATGTGTATTAACTGTATTAATCTGTTTATTATATCATTTATAAAAGAAACCGGATGGAGAATATAAGATGAATTCCAGGTGTTTAACCTGTTTAGCCAAATGACTATATCTTCCCTTCTAAAAGGGTTAAATTAATAATCTTTTTTCTCAAAGTAATGATAAACCTGTGAGTTGGATGTTATATTGTTCTTGGGAGAACGCAAGAAAAGAAACATGAGATGAACAAAAGGAGAAACTGCTGATAAATGGTAACATCACTGATGTGTTGTGCTAAGCTAGGCTACGCCTGGAAGGTGGAACTGGAGAGATTCCCCAGTGAGAGGAACACATCCACCTCCCTGTGTTCAATACAATCCTGCTGAACCAGCAGAGACTGAGTCGACCCCTTACTGACCTGAGAGTCTCCAGTCTGCAGTCTGGACTCTCCACAAGATCTCTCAGCAGCTCCACTCCTGAATCCTGAAGAGCGTTCTCACTCAGGTCCAGATCTCTCAGATGGATGTTGGACTTCAGAGCTGAGGCCAGAGCAGAACAGCTGATCTCTGACAACCTGCACTCCTTCAGACTGAATAAAGAACACATGATGTAAGTTTAGAAAACAATGCTCCTGATTGAAATAATGAAAGGTTTAATAATCTGATTATAGCTGGAGAAGTAGAGAATGTAGACGTTTATAAAGTGGACACTCCCGACAGGTTAAAAACAGTAAGATCCAAAAAGTGAAAAGAGCTGTCATTAATATGAAAGACAACGTTCTTCACCTTCAATAAAAAGTGGTGACTTCACATCATAAACTCTACTCCTTCTACACTAACTCGTGATGTGCAGCCAGACAAATCAAAACCCACAGAAACTGATTCAACTCAAGATCACAGAGTTTACAAAGAAGCAGCACCAGAGTCTGAATAAAGAACACATCATGTAAGTTCAGAGAACAATGGTCCTGCTTGAGATAGTTCAAAGTCTCATCATCTTTTCAGACCTGGAGAGGGTTCAGATGCCAATGTCAAAAATGATGAAGATACTTTTAGAAATGTAATAGTAGATAACTATAAATGCATTGATAATGCATCAGAAGAACCTCCTTCTTCTCCCTCACAGCTCATCAGTACTGACAGCATCTTCACTGACTCATGGAGCACAGTGAGAGTCTGTGGAAGCTCACACACTGTCCCCTCACACATTTACTTTCTCTGCTTTCTGTTATTCTTGTCAAATATTCAGCAATTTAGAAAGAAATGTGAACTTATTAAAATGTCTTTGTACTCAGGCAAATGATGGAATTATAAATATATCAATTATAAATACAGTACAAAACCACATGAACTACAGCCAGTGATCTGACCTCAGAGTCTTCAGTCTACAGTTTGGACTCTTTAGTCCAGAACTCAGCTGCTCCACCTCTGAATCCTGCAGGTCTACTTTCAGCTCCAGCTCTCTCAGATCGGAGGAGTCGGACTTCAGAGCTGAGGCCACGACTTCCCAGTCTAAGAATCCACTGGCAGGAATTCTGTTAGAACACATATTACAGAATTTGTTTATATAAAAAAAGGGGAAACAACATATTTACTTCATGCATTTGAGGAAAAACATTTTGAATCTCATGATCTGATTACCACTGGATGTTAGTCTATTTAATATTTGGTAGAGTGTGATCTGATCCCATGTCTGTCACCTCTCTGCTAGCTACCTTCTAGACTAGAGAAGACTAGAGTCAACATGAATCACATATTGCTCTGTGTCTAATTTAACGATAAAGAAACTGCAATCATTTCATAATAAGTTTACTGCATTCAATGACATATGTAAAGTTATTCTGTATGTTCTGATCACATGTTGCTGTGATAAAACATCCTTCATATTATTTTGACAAGGAAAATGAAGAGAAGAAAAAACTGTGCCATTTTAAAATTATTAGAATAATTGTATTAATTCAATTTAGCTCTCTCAGTATGTGAAACAGCAACAAGTTGTATAGTGTTTATTTTAAAAACTAAAATCCTTATCTACACTAATCTATAAAGCTAATCACATCTGGACTCACACAGCGTTCCTGCAGTTCCTCACAGCTGGAATCAGTCTCCGTCGTCTCTCCTCTGATGTTTTGGACTTCTCCAGGTCCAACTCATCCAGAACCTCCTCTGACATCTCCAGCCTGTAGGCCAGAGCTGTGGTATAGGAGCGTTTCACAGAGAGTCTCTTCTCTGATCTGTTCTCTGACTTCAGGAACTCTGTGATCTCCTGATGTACTGAGTGGTCCTTCATCTCTGTCAGACAGTGGAGGATGTTGATGCTCCTGTCATCAGAGACTTTATCACTTCTCATCTTCTTCAGGTTGCTGATGGCTCTCTGGATGATTTCTGGACGGTTGTCTGTGCGACCCAGCAGGCCTCCTAAGAGTCTCTGGTTGGACTCCAGAGAGAGGCCGTGGAGAAAGCGGACAAACAGGTCCAGATGGCCATTTCTGCTTTTGAGGGATTTCATCATGGCTCTCTTTAGGAAGACATCCAGGGATGGGTAATCCTGATCACCGCTATCCCTGTTGTCATCGTCCAAGTCTCTCTGCAGGAAGTCTTTCAGTACCTCTGTGTCTCTGTTGGTGTAACAGTGCAACATGTAGACTGCAGCCAGAAACTCCTGAATGCTCAGATGAACAAAGCAGTAGACTGTTTTCTTGAATATCACTCTCTCTCTTTTGAAGATCTCTGTACAAACTCCTGAGTGCACCAAGGCCTCGGTGACACCAAGACCACAGCGCTGCAGGTCTTCTTGGTAGAACATGATGTTTCCTTTCTCCAGATGTTCAAACGCCAGCCTCCCCAGCTTCAGAAGAAGCTCCCTGTCAGCCTCCGTCAGCTGCTGTGGACTCGTCTCATGTCCCTCTTCATACTTCTGCTTCTTCCTCTTGGTCTGGACCAGCAGGAAGTGTGAGTACATGTCAGTGAGGGTCTTGGGCAGCTCTCCTCTCTGGTCTGTAGTCCACATGTGGTCCAGAACTGCAGCAGTGATCCAGCAGAAGACTGGGATCATGCACATGATGTGGAGGCTCCTGGAGCTCTTGATGTGAGAGATGATTCTGCTGGACAGGTCTTCATCACTCCATCTCCTCCTAAAGTACTCCTCCTTCTGGGCGTCAGTGAAGCCTCGTACTTCTGTTACCCTGTCCACACACTCAGGAGGGATCTGATTGGCCGCTGCAGGTCTGGAAGTTATCCAGATGAGAGCCGAGGGAAGCAGCTTCCCCCTGATGAGGTTTGTCAGCAGCACGTTGACTGAGGACTGCTGAGAGACATCAGACACAACCTCATTGTTTCTGAAGTCCAGAGAAAGTCTGCTTTCATCCAGGCCGTCAAAGATGAGCAGCACTTTACAGACAGCCAGCTGCTCTGCTGTGACCTTCTGTAAGGTTGGATGGAAAACATGGAGCAGCCTGAGAAGACTGTACTGCTCACCTTTGATCAGGTTCAGCTCCCTGAAGGAGAGCGGGATCACCAGACGGACATCTTGGTTTCCCAAACCCTCGGCCCAGTCCAGAGTGAACTTCTGCACTGAGAAGGTTTTTCCAACTCCAGCGACTCCGTTGGTCAGGACCGCTCTGATGAGAGTCTGTTGGTCAGGTGAGGCTTTAAAGATGTCCTGGCACTTGATTGGAGAGTAATGGAGGGCATTTTTCTTGGAAGCTGTCTCCAGCTGCCTCACCTCATGTTGGGTATTAACCTCTACACTCAGGCCTTGTGTGATGTAGAGCTCAGTGAAGATCCTGTTGAGGAGGGTTTCACTTTCACCAGTTCCTTCAGTCACATGTTCACATCTCCTCCTCAGACTGAGCCTATGTTCATCTAAAACCTCCTGCAGACCACGTTCTGCTGAAAGAGAAGGAAACGTGAGAATGAAAAAAACGTTTTAAATGAACTTATATTATGTACAACACAACAGGAAGAATCCTGTTTTCAGGCCTGAAGACACCAGGAGACAGCAGTGTTTCCCACAGAATTATACTTGTGGTGGTAGCCGGGCACAACGGGCAGGGGGGGGGGGGGGAGCTAATGGAGCACGCTCATGAAGTTTAGTGTTAGTTTGCCGGAGCGTCGCAGCGGGGTTACTGCAGAGCGCATAATTGCGCCGCAGTTGCGCATGAGTGATGTGCAAAAACATTTGACTTCTCTTTTTCTCGTAAGGTCTCCCTTTCTGTTGGTCGCTTATTAGCGGACCCTTCACGCGATGGCAGAGCGAACAGGTACAGGAGGCGTAGAGCGAGGGATCATTGTCCACTAGTTCATCGATCACAGATGGCGTAGTGCTCGCAGACGGATAAAAAAAACAAAAACCTAAATAGGTCGTGAAATATACTTGGGCGGACGTTATTATTACATTACATTTCATTTAGCCGACGCTTTTATCCAAAGCGACTTACAATAAGTGCATTCGACCAAGACGATACAAACTTGAAGAATCATTTAAGTACATCAGGTTTCATCAGTGTTGGGCAAGTTACTTTTAAAAAGTAACTAGTAATAGTTATAGTTACTGCTCTCAAAAAAGTAACTAGTTACTTTATTAGTTACTAAATTATAAAAGTAAAGTAACAAGTTACTTTAGTTTACTTTAAAAATAATAACAATAAAAATACAAGTTGTTGTGTTGTTCTGTGGCACAGTAAGACTAGTTTTATAGCCCCGTGTACATTAGTTAGGTGCCTCAGGAGATTGGCATTGCTGTTATTCGACGTGGACAATGCTTTCTGTCCTGCACACAATTTACATTTGACCGTAATATATTTTGCGTCCTTTATCCCCACAAATTGAAAATAGTGGTTATATCTCCAAGTTGTAAATGCGCTGCTGTTCTCGCTGATACTTGCATCTGCCATTGTGTGTGTGTGTGCTGGTGGTGGGCGTTGCCGTGTATGTGTGTGTGTTAGCAAGTGTTTGTGTGTCTGTGTATTTTCCCCATAAGGCAAGACCCGCCCAACTCTGTCTCTGATTGGCTTACCCTGAAATGTTACCCCGCGTTAACCAATCATCACTCCTCTCTGGTCACTTTCACTTGTCCATGGTACTGTGAGAGGACATCACTGTATTCGCCTGTTACATCCGCAGGGAGATTCGGTTCAGTTGGATCACATAATGTAACGCAGTAACGCATCCATTTAAATCACAGTAACTATAACGGCGTTACTGAATGGGAATAGGTAACTAGTAACGTTATTAGTTACCGCAAAAGGTAGTTGCGTTACAGTAACGCGTTAGTTTGTAACGCGTTAGTCCCAACACTGGGTTTCATAGAGCCAAACCATTTCAAGTGATACTCAACAGGCTTTAGATAAGTGCTTTGTTAGTATCTAAGTGCTTTGTTAGTATGTAAGTGCTTTGTTAGTATGTAAGTGCTTTGTTAGTATATAAGTGCTTTGTTAGTATGTAAGTGCTTTGTTAGTATATAAGTGCTTTGTTAGTATGTAAGTCCTTTGTTAGTATATAAGTGCTTTGTTAGTATATAAGTGCTTTGTTAGTATATAAGTGCTTTGTTAGTATGTAAGTGCTTTGTTAGTATGTAAGTGCTTTGTTAGTATATAAGTGCTTTGTTTTAGAATATAAGGCTTTGTTAGTATCGTAAGTGCTTTGTTAGTATGTAAGTGCTTTGTTAGTATCTAAGTGCTTTGTTAGTATATAAGTGCTTTGTTAGTATCTAAGTGCTTTGTTAGTATATAAGTCCTTTGTTAGTATATAAGTGCTTTATTAGTATCTAAGTGCTTTGTTAGTATATAAGTGCTTTGTTAGTATATAAGTGCTTTGTTAGTATGTAAGTGCTTTGTTAGTATATAAGTGCTTTGTTAGTATCTAAGTGCTTTGTTAGTATATAAGTCCTTTGTTAGTATATAAGTGCTTTATTAGTATATAAGTGCTTTATTAGTATATAAGTGCTTTGTTAGTATCTAAGTGCTTTGTTAGTATCTAAGTGCTTTGTTAGTATATAAGTGCTTTGTTAGTATATAAGTCCTTTGTTAGTATCTAAGTGCTTTGTTAGTATATAAGTGCTTTGTTAGTATCTAAGTGCTTTGTTAGTATCTAAGTGCTTTGTTAGTATATAAGTGCTTTATTAGTATATAAGTGCTTTATTAGTATATAAGTGCTTTATTAGTATATAAGTGCTTAGTTAGTATATAAGTGCTTTGTTAGTATATAAGTCCTTTGTTAGTATCTAAGTGCTTTGTTAGTATGTAAGTGCTTTTTATTTTGTTTGTTTTTTTGTTTTTTATTGTATTGCTCGAAGTGGAGTCTAAAGAGATGAGTTTTCAGTCTGCCCTGGAAGATGTGTAAGCTTTCTGCTGTCCTGATGTCAATGGGGAGCTCATTCCACCATTTTGGAGCCAGGATAGCAAACCCACGTGTTTTTGCTGATGGGAACTTGGGTCCCCCTCGCAGTGCGGGTGCAGCGAGCCGTTTGGCTGATGCAGAGCGGAGTGCACGTGCTGGGGTGTATGGTTTAACCATGTCCTGGATGTAGGAAGGGCCAGATCCATTCACAGCATGGTACGCTAGTACCAGTGTCTTGAAGTGGATTCTAGCAGTTACTGGAAGCCAGTGAAGGGAGCGGAGGAGCGGTGTGGTGTGGGAACATTTAGGAAGGTTGAAGACCAGACGAGCCGCTGCATTCTGGATGAGCTGCAGAGGTCGGACGGCACATGCAGGTAGACCAGCCAGGAGGGTAGTAATATACCTGGGCGGACGTTAATATACCTGGGCGGACGTTAATATACCTGGGCGGACGTTAATATACCTGGGCGGACGTTAATATACCTGGGCGGACGTTAATATACCTGGGCGGACGTTAATATACCTGGGCGGACGTTAATATACCTGGGCGGCCAGCCCAAGTAAAGTCTATCTGTGGGAAACCCTGGACAGATGTTCAGACTTACTTGTTACTGTTCTGGTCTGACTGGCTGTCTGCAGGCCAGCTCTGGTTCTGGATCTCTTTCCACACTGGGGACAGCAGGGGTCTCCTGATGGAGGTCTCTGCTCCCAGTATGAGGTGATGCACTGTCTGCAGAACCAGTGTCCACAGCTGGTAGAGACTGGATCCTTCAGGACGTCCTGACACAGAGCACAGCTGGACAGCTGCTCCTCCACAGGAACACCACTCTTCCTCTTCCCTCTGTGGAGATCAACACATCCTTTATAGCACTTTACGGTGACTAATTTTCACCAATGGTACAACCCAAAGTTGGCAAATTCTTGTTTTGTTAAAGTTCTTTATCTGTAGATGATATTTCATCCTGGTAACTGTTCCCAAGTGGTAGATATTTAGTGATTCATATAATTATGAAACAAAACGCCCTTCTGTCTGTAACATCATCGCCTACAGCATGTTCACTGTACCTCACAAGTTTTACTACGGCTAAATTAAACTTGTTTATGTAATAACTACATAATGATTCCAATTTGTAAAAGCAGTGAACACTTTGTCAGGTCTGTCCACAACATCAAATAAAATAAAATAAAATCAAAGTTTATTTATAAAGCATATTTATAAAGCACATTTAAAAGCGATTTTTGGTCGGGCCAAAGTGCTGTACATGTAATAAAAACTACAATCACATAAAAACACATTACTACAATCACAATAAAAGACAATAAATTACAACAGATATATAAAAAACACAGGGTTAAAGTCAGGAGTCGTGCTCCGCTCTGACTAGAAGGCCAGAGAGAAGAAGTGTGTTTTTAGTGTAGATTTAAAAACCCCTAGGGTCTGGGCTGACCTCACATGGAGGGGCAGAGTGTTCCAGAGCCTAGGGCCAGCTGCTGCGAAGGCTCGGTGCCCTCGGGTTTTGAGCCTGGTCTTGGGCACTACCAGCAGCAGCTGGTCAGCAGACCTTAAAGCTCTGGCTGGGGTGTAGCGCTGGAGGAGTTCAGCTATATAGGCCGGAGCCAGCCCATTTAGGGCTTTAAAAACAAATAAAAGGATTTTAAAATCAATTCTGAACCGAACTGGAAGCCAGTGTAGTGAGGCCAGAATAGGGGTGATGTGATCACGCTTTTTGTGGCCAGTGAGAAGACGTGCAGCTGCGTTCTGCACTAGCTGCAGGCGTCTAATTGACGCCTGGTCCATACCCACGTACAGAGCGTTGCAGTAGTCCAACCTCGAGGTAACAAAGGCGTTAATAACCCTTTCCAGGTCTTTAAAAGATAAAAACGACTTGGTCTTGGCCAATAGTCATATTTAAAAAAAGCAGGTTTTGACTACGCTGCACACAACATGGAAAGCAAATCACTTCCAAAATGCTAGTTCCTGAATGGACATTAGATTGAGTGGAGTTAGACTTAGCTAACATTGTGGCTGCTCCATTAATAGTCAAACTAACAATCAATGGTTGATACACATAAATGTATAACTTCAATTCAATATGAAGTACTGTAGAGCTCTAGGTGCCGATATTTCCCTTATCTGATTCAAGTACGTCTGCGTTTCTATACTGAGCTCTACTGAGTTTCTATACTGAGCTCTACTGAGTTTCTATACTGAGCTCTACTGAGTTTCTATACTGAGCTCTACTGAGTTTCTATACTGAGCTCTACTGAGTTTCTATACTGAGCTCTACTGAGTTTCTATACTGTGGGCTACTGCACTCGTGTAATTATTAAAGAAGAGTTTAAAATGATCAGATGGCATATATATATATAGATATATACAGTATATATATATATATATATATATCTATATGTTTGTCAGGTCAGTTCACAGCAGAAACAGATTCTTACTTTGTGTCTGGGGGTCCAGGTTCATTACTGAAGTAGAGAGGTGTCTCCATAGACCGGTCACTCTTCAGAGACAGACAGCTGGGGACTGGAGACTCTGCTCTCTGTCTGTGGAAACAACAAAATGTTTAACACACATCACTAGTTCTTGTAAAGGGCAGCTTTTCATTTCAGCAGAGTTTACCTTAGTAATGGTTTTTGGACTTGCTTGTTTTGAGGGTTTCTGTTGTTACAATTCTTTGTGAGAGGGAAAAGTTCTACATGTTCGAAGTTCATTTACTAAACCAAACACAAAGTCCTATATGTCGAGTGTGAGAATGATTTCACAATAGTAGATGATTAACTGTTGCTGATGAGCACAGCCAGAGCTCAGTTACCTCTTTACTTTCCTCTTCTGGGTTTCTTTCCTCTCATTGACTTTGTTTCATGACTGAACTCCACAGTGATGCTTTACTGAGTCTCTGTACTGTGATCTGCTACTCAGATCAAACCAGACTCCTCTTCAGGTCAGTTCACAGCAGAAACAGACTCTTACCTTGTGTCAGATGCTCCAAGTGTATTACTCAAATCTGGAGGTTTTCTGGACACTGAAGATTTCTCCTCCTCCTCATCATCCACATCTCTCATGTTCTCCATCCTGAGAGATGAACTAGTAACCCTGGAGACAAATACATAAACACACACACTTTATAATGCAAGCATTTCAATCAAATCCATCATAATGATACATTTTGGTTTAAATTTGTGCTGTCAAAAAAAACGGGAATGGTTGAGAATAATCTGCAAACCTTAACGTGTCAAAACATAAAATTAATCACATTACCAAGTTTCACCCAAACTTCCTTCGTAACTCCAGCAGGTATTTTAACATGAATTGCACGGCAGTGGAAGTCAAGGAAAGAGAGGAACTGGAACAAGCTAAATGTACATTTAATCAAGTACTGTACTTAAGTACAATTTTGAGGGACCTGTACTTTATTTCAATGTTCCACTACTTTGTACTTCTACTCCACTACAGTTCAGAGGTAAATGGTGTACTTTTCCTCCACTACATGTATTTAATCCCTTTAGTTACTTCACAGATGTGGATGAATGATGTGAAATATAATCAAGTGTTAAATCAGACTTTAGTTCCACCTGGAGTAAATCCACAAGCTACCCTGCAGTATACAAAGCCATTCAAACTAGCTGCACCTTTACCAGCTTTGAGAACACTTTCATGATCAATCATTATAAAACATATCATATATATTATTCTGAAATGGACCAATCTGCACAATGACTACTTTTACTGTCGCTACTTTCACTATATTTTGATGAGAATACTTTTCTACTTTCACTTGAGGAACATTTTGAATGCAGGACTTTTACTGTAACAGAGTATTCCTACACTCTGGTACTTCTACTTTTACTCAAGTACAAGATCTGAGTACTTCAACTTTTACTCAAGTACAAGACCAGTGCAAAATGCACTTTTGTACGTCTTTTCTACATGAATATGTGTCCCCGGTGTTCCAGGGAACTCACCAAGTGTCAGAAAACACAACCCTCTCTATTTTCCTCCATACCCAAATCTCTAAAAAATGGGCTGCAACGGATCTGATAAAAACTGATCCAGATTTGAACACTTCTATGTCGTCACAGAAGTGGCGCTACGGCTATCGGGCCAACTCTCCACCTATCAGGGGAATGTGGGGTTGGGCCACGGCCGGCCATTGCCGCTCGAAAGCGCTGGAGACGCTGTAGTACATATGCCAGGCCTGTAAGTGGCGCTGTAGTCTGCCACAAAAGCAGCGAAGAAGACTTCCCGCCCATAGTTACCATGGTTACCCTTCTGTTTATTCTCCGCTGTGGCTTTCTTTCTCCCTCCCCGAGGCAAGCGTTTGCTCCCGCTGCTTTAATTCAATGCAATCCCTCCCCGTCGAGGCAAGCACTGTAATTCTCTCCGGTTAGTCCACCAGCAGATGACAAACACCCACCTCTCCGCCTCTTCCAAGGAACGAGGGGACCGTGCGGCAGAGTTTCAGTTTCAGTTTGTTTCGCCGGTCAAGATGTCCGTTAAAGTTTAAATCTTCCGGACAAAATTAGAAAAGTGCCGGTCAAAGGTCTTCTTTGTTATTTATTGAGCTTTAAAACAAATGAATAACGACTCTATATAATAAAACACGGAGGACGGAGATCTCTTTTTCTCCCCCTCTTCTGACAGCCCAGCAGCTGATCAGAGCACGTCTCCCCTCTCCTGCAGGGGGGCGTGGTCAGCAGAATCAGACCCGTAGACAGCAAACAGCACATAGAGCGAAATGAGGCATGGCTAAAATGCATGATCTGTTTGGTATTTTGAAAACAGAAACGTATAAATATACCTTATATAGGTATGGCCCTACAATATATCATTTAAATATAGCATGATAGGTCCACTTTAATTTCCCCTCCTCTCTCCTCGGTTCCCCTCCTCGACTCCTCCGCTCGCATCTCCTGTGGGCGGGACTAAGTCTCGAGGATAGGAGTCGAGGAGGGGAAATTAAAGTATTGAGAAGCCTCTCCTGGGCTGCGTCTCAGGTCGGTTATTTTCATTTCCTCGCTCGTCGGTCCTCGGTCTCACCGGAAGTTGATTTGTCTGCGCCATCTTGAGTAGCGTCCCATGGCGCTTATATCTACCGGAGGACCGAGGAGCGAGGAGCGATAATGGAGGAGCGAGGAGCGATAATGGAGGAACCACCAGACCATCCTCCGGTGAAATCCTCAGAGACTCGCCCCGCCCCCTTACTGTGTATCGCTCACTGATTGGACGAGGCAGCGCATGCACTGATCTGATGCTTCTTGACATGAGAGCAGTTTCCCAGCGGAGTGAAGAAAACACATGAAACTCACGGGACTCACTCCTCAGTTCATACTGTGTTTTGTTTCAATGAATGCATCATTCAGTTACAAATATGTGATATATCTGAACAACAAAGTGGTCAAAAATTATTTTATTCATTTATTGGAAACATTTCATGATCGCTTTTTTCGTTTTACATTTCATTTATTGTCATTTCCATTCAGTCAGTCATTAAGTGCTATTTAACATGTTAATTTGCTACATATCCACACAAACAGACAAAGTGTGCAATCCAATGAATGTTAATCTAACTGGGTTTTGATAGATAACATATCTCTTTTTCTTCTCTCAATTATTTTATTTCTATTGTGCACTCTAATCAATATTAATCCAACTATTGTCCGAATAGAATGGAGTTTATCTTTTTTGAGAATGAGTTCTTATTTTATTTAATGTATTTGGGTCTACAACAGATGATACAAATGTTTGTGTCAGTAAATGTGTACTAACAGACACATTTATTTATTTCAGGGGACTTGTATTTCATAATGACACATTTATTTATTTCAAGAGACTTGTATTTCATAATGACACATTTATTTATTTCAGGGGACTTGTATTTCATAATGACACATTTATTTATTTTAGGGGACTTGTATTTCATAATGACACATTTATTTATTTTAGGGGACTTGTATTTCATAATGACACATTTATTTATTTTATGGGACTTGTATTTCATAATGACACATTTATTTATTTTATGGGACTTGTATTTCATAATGACACATTTATTTATTTCAGGGGACTTGTATTTCATAATGACACATTTATTTATTTCAGGGGACTTGTATTTCATAATGACACATTTCCATTTCTTATATGCAAACGAACGGGGCGTGGTTAGCTCACAGATCCAGACCAAAGCAACAGCACCGCAACACTGACTCAATAGCTCTTGTTTCACACTCAGCCTGATTGAGCTCTGGTTCTTCCTGTTTCAGCCGCAGCGGAGCCGGCTCTAAACACCGAACACCGGTTCTTAGCTGACCCCACTTGGCTGCCCGGCAAGAACCAAGAACCACGCTCACGTCGGAAGGGGGCGAGATTAACCTGAGCTAGGGCTGTGCGATTATGGCAAAAATCATAATCACGATTATTTTGGTCAATAATTGATATCACGATTATTAAATACGATTATTCATTGACTTTGAAAACATCCATTTATTGAACTTTAAAACAAATACAAATAATAATTTGAACAGTATCTTATAACTGTTGATTACCCTGAACGTTCAACTGAAATACTTTAAATAAATAATATCAAAATAATAAATACCAATAAACAAGATCAACAAATATTTTGGAGCGCACTTCCAAAATCTACTTATCATATATAAAAATATGATAAATACAAATAAATTAGACCAAAATTAATTAGATCAAATATGTTGCAGTGCACGGTCACAACCTAGCAAAGCAAAATAATTTTTTAATTCGATTATGTTGTTTTCGTAATTGTGGCAGGCCAAAATCGTAATTGCGATTAAAATACGATTAATTGCACAGCCCTAACCTGAGCCATAATAACAGTTTATGGCGAGTACGGAAAATGAAAGTTGTAACAAGCAGTAGCGCTGAGCAAAGTGACTAGAAGGCAACCACACACTTATAAACAAACACACTTTATAAAGTCAGGCAACACTAACCAGGCTTCATGTGATTCTGTTTATTTGTACCTTACTTTGACCATCCGTTCACTGTCATTGATCATTGTGGAGAGCAGGCAGACGTTTTGTTTTGTATTATAGCAGCTATCGGATGGAATCAATACATGGGCTGTACAGGTTGTCATGTCCGACTATCACAAGTAGAATCATAATGAAAAGGTAAAATGTGCCTGTAGCAAACGGCTTATGCCACAATAGGATAGCAACAAGTAGTCAAGATAATCAGTTCAGCTTCGGTTGCTGTTGCATAACTGCGGTCAACTCAGCCGTCTCTCGCGTTCGCTTGGTCAAATCAGCAGCTATTCATTTTGAGTGCGCAATTAATAGCGCCTTTACGGTAAACTGACACTGTTTGACTCAGTCCTAGTTTGACTGCTACAATCAAATGAAGTAGGCTACTTTTACTGTGTACTACTCTCTCAAAGTCCCTGAGAACAAACTCATGCCACTTCTGCTATATTTGATGAGATAAAATGATTTGTATCCATAAGTTCTTAATAAAATTGGTAGTGTTGGACTCAGTACTTGTTAGACTACTACCACAAATACAATGAAGTAGGCCTACTTTTATTGTGTACTTGTTGAGTAATACTCTGTCAAACTCCCTTCCAGAGTACAATCATGTAGGGCTGTGCAATTAATCGTATTTTAATCGCAATTACGATTTTGGCCTGCCACAATTACGAAAACAACATAATCGAAAAAAACGATTATTTTGATTTGCTTGGTTGTGACCGTGCACTGCAACATATTTGATCTCATTTATTTTAGTCTAATTTATTTGTATTTATCATATTTACATATGTTTAGTAGCTTGTTGAAGTGCGCTCCAAAATATTTGTTGATCTTGTTTATTGGTATTTATTATTTTGATATTATTTATTTAAATGTATCATTTATTTTTGTATTGGTTTTTCAGTTGAATTATACGTTCAGGGTAATCAACAGTTAAAAGATACTGTTCAAATTATTATCTGTATTTGTTTTAAAGTTCAATAAATGGATGTTTTCAAAGTCAATGAATAATCGTATTTAATAATCGTGATATCAATTATTGACCCAAATAAATCGTGATTATGATTTTACCATAATCGCACAGCCCTACAATCATGCATGTTTTAGCTATCTTTGATGAGAGATAAAATGATATTTGCCATAAGTTCTTAATACAATGGGACTGTTGGACTCAGTACTACTTGGACTACTCCCACAAGTACAATAAAGTATCTTTTACCGTGTACTTCTTGAGTAATCCTTTGTCAAACTCCCCTCCTGAGTAAATAATTCATGTATTCTGCTATATTTGATGAGGGATAAAAGATATTTTTTTGCAACAAGTTCTACATGAAATTGATACTGTTGGAGTCAGTACTACTTGGACTACTCCCACAAGTACAATCAAGGTTTTGAGTAATCCCCTGTCAAACTCCCCCTCCTGAGTAGAATAATGCACTGTTTTCTGCTATATTTAATAAGCGTTAAAGAGTTCACAATACTGGGAGGCTGTGGCTCAGTGGATAGTGTGCTGGACTTCGAATCAGGGGTGGACACTTACCCCAATTGCCTCCTGTGGGCATTGTCCACAAGTATGAATGTATGTAAGTCGCTTTTGGATAAAAGTGTCTAACAAATGACATGTAATGTAATGTAATGTGATGTAATGTGATGTAATGACATGTAATGTAATGTGATGTACAGATAATGTTAGACAGAGTATTTTAAGAGGAGAAGGTAGACAGATGACATCAACACTAGATCCACTAGATCAGTACTCCAGCAGCAGCATTGTTACCCCTTGGAAAGTCTTTAGAGACTATCCTGGATAGCTGTTCACAACCTTCCTTCAGCACAGTGACACACCCTGTCACTCTTGTTGGCCTCTCATGATGCTGCTAAAGTC
>NW_022988013.1:0-44880 GCF_902827165.1 Trematomus bernacchii | reverse complement strand
TCTCTCTCTCTCTCTCTCTCTCTCTCTCTCTCTCTCTCTCTCTCTCTCTCTCCACACATATTTCTCTGTTATGTGTGTGTGATCACATATAGATTGACTGATGCAATCAGGTGGTTTTAATGTCCCAGTGCCAAATGTGTTTTATTTAATAAAGTGAAAAGAAAAATGCAAAATAATAATATTCCCAGTGTCTAAAGTCCTAGAACAACTTTATCAAATATTAATATCAAAACATTTAAATTCTGTGTGCCCACAGAGGACAGAGAAGCAGCTGGAGTCCATCGATGAGCTGTACCTGGAGTACGCCAAGAGAGCAGCGCCCTTCAACAACTGGATGGAGGGAGCAATGGAGGACCTGCAGGACATGTTCATCGTGCACAACATCGAGGAGATCCAGGTAACACAGGAGGGGGGTGAATGATTGCTTTGTCCTGGACATATGCACAAGAGGAGTTACTGAAGAAAGAAGGGTTGCGCGATATGAAGAAAAATATCACAATATTTCTGATCAAATACCTCTATTTGTATTTCAACGTTATTGTCGGGTTAACTTTTTTGTGCTTTCACAACATATTTACAAAATAATATTATTTTAAAACACTCATATTTTTGTGGATGTAATTGCTAAAGGCAAATAAGCTGCTAGAACAGTCTGGTACATTTGTAAAAATGATCACTTTACTGCAGCCTTTAAAACCAGGAACAGACAACACTTGTTCAATATAACAATTTCAGAAATCTAACACAATATCTAGTCTCATATCACAATTGGATATAAAATGAATATATTGACAACCCTAAAGAAATGTGAATTATACAGTACTGGGAGCAAAATAACATACATTATAATGTGAGATTAACTATACCTGGCTAAACATAAAACTGCTGCAGGTAAAACCAAACGTTGTTCCCCCCTCAGGGTCTGATCACAGCCCACGAGCAGTTCAAGTCCACCCTGGCAGAGGCCAACAAGGAGCGGGAGGCCATCCAGGCCATCCAGGCGGAGGTGCAGAAGATCGCCCAGAGCAACGGCATCAAGCTGAGCGCTGCCAACCCCTACACCACCATCACCCCGCAGAGCATCGACAGCAAGTGGGAGAAGGTGGGCTGTGGCCTGGGCTTCCTGGGGATTATACCTGCACAAAACGTAGTGCAGTTTATGCCCCCTTGAGTTTAAATGTACTAGTGTAGTGCAATACAAATTGTAAATGTATTGTATCTCCCTCGGATTTGGGTGTTTTTTTAAAGCAGTTCGGCGGGGAAGGAACACCACTCAGTCATATCTGCCTCCTACACTTATTTATTTGTGTCCATTTTTGGGGGGGGGGATAAAACTGCCTACAGTAAACCAATAATGGCCACTAACACTAATGCTGCTTTTAAAGTGTGCATACCAGAACTCTAAGCAGTACCCTGTGTTCAATAATCATTTTATGATGTGGTTTTGTGGTCATTGATCAGACTTATATAGACAACCTTTCCTCAGAAGCCAGACCTGATCTGTGGAGTCTGAATGATTTAAAGCCCTTCTCCAGCTGCTGCTCTCTTACAGCTGTGTGTGTGTGTGTGTTGCAGGCAATGGGCATGGTGCCCCTTCGTGACACGGCCCTGCAGGAGGAGCTGAACAAGCAGAACAACAACGACAGTCTGAGAGCCAAGTTCGCCACGCAGGCCAACACGGTCGGCGCCTACATACAGGCAAAGATGGAGGTAATGAGGATCAGTGTGAGAGTTCAGAGCTTTAGTGAAGTTAAACCCTGCTCAAGGTTTCAACGTTTTAAGACAGCTCAATGCTTTTGTGCCAGTTTCTAAATGTATTGACTCACTATGTTTATAAATCACTTGTTTTTGAATTGTTCCTTTGAAATGCTGAACACACACTGCTTAACCCAGAACCATTCATGCCAATACAGCTTCATCATATATTTTGAAGCTTCCTCTGCTGCACATTTACTGTTTTTTTGTTTTTTTAAACTGAGCTTCTGCAACTCATTGTGAGCGTTTTAATGTTGAAATAATGAAAGAAAAATACACCAATCTACCCTTCAGTCAAATAATTAGCTATTTTCACACTTGCTTCAAAAGAAAGGGTTAAATAAAAATAGATTTGGTGCTGGATTAAGGGTTTTATAAAGAATCAAACATTGCTGCATGATATGGTGGATGCAGTGGTTGCGTTAGACTTTTTCGTTGTCTGTCATTTTGACGGACGGGATCGTAAAATTTCCGTCATCATCCATTATTACCCGTCGTTTTATTTTTCATGTTTTAAAACCTGTAAGCCCCACGACACTGTGTCTCGGGGTATTAAAAAAACTATGAATGTGTCATACCCTCCTAATGGGAAGAAACTCAGCTAACTGATGAAACGAACCATTTTTACCGAAACAAAACACAAGTCTCACAAGAAGGGTCTAAATGAGCCCTGAGCGAAAACATGGTAACGCACTTGGCACAAAACTCTAGGTATAAATCGATCGATATACTTATCGGATCTGCACAAACAAGCTTAGATAACATCCTGAGAGTCCACAGATTATAGAAATATAAGTATCATCACTGAGCGATCAGAACTCGCGACAGGGGAAGCAAATACAGACAACACACGAGTAGCTTTAGGGAGCAAAACACGGAGATATGCTCACCTTTAGCTGTTATTCTGATCAAAAGTTGTGTTCAATGGCATTAAAACGAGAAAAACGCGGCTGAAAGTGAATCCATAGGTTATAGCAATGTGTCTGTCACTTTGAAAAAAATATTGATAATCCCCAATTCAATTTTTATGTAAAAATCGGAGAATTAATATTAGCTGCTAATGGTAGCCACCAGAGTCTATCGCAGCTTTCGGTTTTGGCTACGCGTCTCTCTCACTCCTTATTTGGTAACGTGAAGGCTCGAGTGATCTGTGATCTTGAATAGCGGTGAGCGCTACAATATGAACAGGCTCGTGCTTGGCCCACTGGTATTGTTTGTTTATTTATTTTGAAAATTAACTAGCAACGCCGTGCTGTCATAGCAACTGCTAAACTACTGCAGCAAAAAAATCCTAAAGGTAATAAACGAGGTCAAATACAAGACTAAACAATAGCTACTTAATATGCACACACTCGCCACCAACTGGACAGGGGTGTGAATTACTAAATAATAGTTACAGTACGCTAGCTGTTATCGTTGTTGCATAGCAACCACCTCGCACTATGTGTTGTGCAGAAGGCAACGGAGGGACTATTTTATTTTGATTTTTTGTCCCAGTCCGCCACTGAACGTAGCTATTATGTATGTAAAAAGTTGTAAATTAAACGAGTGAAGTACATGTTATGTTATAAAGCCTTGGAGGGCGGTAGTTTATAAACCAAAGAGTAACCGCCCTTACGGGACGCTCTAATGAGTAAAGCGAACGCACCCGCAAGGACACCAGGCCTCCTATTGGTTGAGGGATTTTGACAGGGTTGTTGCACAAAAGATCCAAGCGCGCACAGCAGAAATCTGAGAGCAGACATTTCACGAGCGCACAGAAACAGCCTGAGTGCGAGGAGAAGGTTTTAAGCTGGAACACAGGAAATCTGTAAACAGCAATATATCTGAGTGCAAGCGTACAGTTGAGCAGAAGCAGAGCTAATCTAAGTGTAAGCAGGCACTGTTTGAGTGTGAGGACAGGGTTTGAGGGAAAGAAATACATCATCTGAACGTGAAATCAATAAAGTATGCTCTCAAATTTAAAGACCACGCTCTTGAATAAAGATAGGGAATAACGCCCATAGTACAGTAGATCGCCCTCAGTCGACCTGGCCACTAAGGATGTAATATAATGTGGGCCGCTGGTGGACATTTTGGCGCTGTTCCGAGTTGCGTTCTAATCTGTCAAAATGACGGACTGCTTTCAGATTTGTCCGTCATTCTTGGAAAGATTCCGTCATAGACGGAAAATATTCGGTTAACGCGACCTCTGGGTGGATGTCATTTCTTCTTAAATCAGTGTATTTGTAGGATAAACAGGATAGTAAATACTGTTTGTGTGTCTGCAGGAAATTGGCCGGATATCCATTGAGATGAACGGCACTCTGGAGGACCAGCTGACCAACCTGAGGGATTACCAGACGTCCATCATGTCCTACATGCCAGAGATCAACACCCTGGAGGGCTCCCACCAGCTCATCCAGGAGGCCCTCATCTTCGATAACCAATACACCTCCTACACAATGGAGGTAACTTCACACATACATCTCAAGCCTTAAAGGAAACCTATCATGCGATATTTAAATGATATATTCAGGGTGCGTACGGGTGCTGGAAATCCTTGAAAATGCTTGAAATTGTACGAGGTGTTTTCAAGGTTTGAAAAATGCTTTAATTTTGGGAATGGTGCTTGAATTTGGGATAAAGTGCTTGAAATTGTAAATGCTTTACTTCGCTTTTTAGATTAAAAGAAAATAAAGAAGTCGGAGCGCGCTTAATTGCTTCGCTTTTACATAAAACAGCTCCGCTCCGGCCTTCCCGCGCAATGCGCGTGACCGGCAAGTGTTTTTGTTACGTGTGTGACCTGGGCATTCTGATGAGAGTGATAGATGACAGTAGGTTGCCGTTTCAACGAGCGTTGGCTAGCAGAAGACAAATACAAGCCATGGCTAAGACGAGGGTCAAGCGAAGCCTAAGAGTAGCCTCCTGCAAAGTGTGCAACAATAACGATGCGAGAGTCTGCGCTGACGAGCCACACACCACACGAAAGGTACGCCAGAGTAGAGCATTTTAGATTAGGCTATCGTTGCATGTAAAATACATGACACTTTTCTCTGTGCGCGGCAAAACAAGCTCGCCAAAATGGCTTCACTAGTCTGGCAGTATTTTAAGTGTCCGAAAATGACAATAAAATAGCGGTATGCAACGTCTGTGTGAAGCAGAAATCCTGCAGCTCCACCCGCTGTGACGGACCGGTGAGCGGAGCAGAACACACATTAAGAGTTAGACCTAACACACTTAGCTATTTGATCTACCTCTGGAACAAGCTAAACTAGCTATAAATATATTTATTCTTCACTGTCGGGTCGCTCATTACTGGATCAGTGAGCTGCAGGAGATACTGACGGGCTGTCAGGAGAGAGAGAGAGGGGGAGAGAGGAAAAGAGAGCGGTATCGGTATCGGCCGATACTGATTCCGGCGATCGGCTCCAAATTGGCGATCGGAGCATCCCTAATAATTGTATATGATATGTTTTATAATGATTGATCATGAAGGTGTTATCAAAGCTGGTAAAGGTGCAGCTAGTTTGAATGACTTTGTATACTGCAGAGTAGCTTGTGAATTTACTCCAGGTGGAACTAAAGTCTGATTTAACACTTGATTATATTTCACATCATTCATCCACATCTGTAAAGTAACTAAAGGTATTAAATACATGTAGTGGAGGAAAAGTACACCATTTACCTCTGACTTGTGTTTACTGCCAACCTAAAAGTACCTCAAAAATAGTAATCAATAATATATTGAAAAGTTATTTGGCTGATTGTTTTATATTGGCTCAGCCAGGTGATATGGGATGCCCAGTCTACGTACAGATGGGTCACTCATTTTGAAATATTAAACTTAGTTTTCTTTTCTAACATTTTTAATTTTTCATCCTCATGTAGAATGCTATTATGAAACACACATTTGGTTGTTTATAGCATAAAGAACATCTGATTTAATGTGAGGTAGGGAAATAATCATTTGAGTATAAGTATGTGTATATAAATATGTAATTTACAACAGCTGTAAGATGCTAGAAAAGCTTGAAAATGCACCTTGAAAATGCTTGAAAAGTGCTTGAATTTGACTTTGGAAAAGGTGTAAGAACCCTGTATATTGTAGGGCCATACCTATATAAGGTATATTTATACGTTTCTGTTTTCAAAATACCAAACAGATCATGCATTTTAGCCATGCCTCATTTCGCTCTATGTGCTGTTTGCTGTCTACGGGTCTGATTCTGCTGACCACGCCCCCCTGCAGGAGAGGGGAGACGTGCTCTGATCAGCTGCTGGGCTGTCAGAAGAGGGGGAGAAAAAGAGATCTCCGTCCTCCGTGTTTTATTATATAGAGTCGTTATTCATTTGTTTTAAAGCTCAATAAATAACAAAGAAGACCTTTGACCGGCACTTTTCTAATTTTGTCCGGAAGATTTAAACTTTAACGGACATCTTGACCGGCGAAACAAACTGAAACTGAAACTCTGCCGCACGGTCCCCTCGTTCCTTGAGGCACGAGGGGGGCAATGGCCGTGGCTGTCTCCTCCTGATTGGTGGAGTTGGCCCAATAGCCGTAGCGCCACCGTCCTGACGTCAGGACAGTGTTCAAATCTGGATCAGTTTTTATCAGATCCGTTGCAGCCCCTTTTTTAGAGATTTGGGTATGGAGGAAATAGAGAGGGTTGTGTTTTCTGACACTTGGTGAGTTCCCTGGAACACCGGGGACACATATTCATGTAGAAAAGACGTACAAAAGTGCATTTTGCATGATAGGTCCCCTTTAAGGAAGAATCCACTCTATCACTGCTGCCCGCTGCTTTTTTAAGGATACTAGTTAATACTCATTTGCCAACTCATAGAGTCCTATTGTGAACCCAGAAATGTAGAGTACCCCAAAGTTGTATGTTAGAAATGTATAGAACAAAATAAATTATAGAAATGTCTGATGTTTGCAGGATCAACAATGGCAGTTTTAACTAGAAAATGTCCATATTTGTACTCTGTGGGCTGATTTTGATGAATTTTTGGTCCATTTAAAGTTTAAGGTGAAGGATCATTTAGATTGGAAAGATTGCTTATCTAATTGAAAATAAATTGTCCACAGTAGAGATATTAATTTTGAACTTGTGATTCTATATCCAATGGTCGCAACACTACTTTTGCTAGTCAAAATCAGCACACAGATACAAATGTGCCACTTTGGATCCTGAAATCACAGTGCTGGGAATTAAGACTATAAGCACATACAAGCAGTTTGTTTTTATAAGATTCCCTCTGTACATTCCCTAAGGTCAGTACAGAGAGTAAAACTCTGAGAGACAATGAGTAACATGTTCCCCCCCTTCCCCCCCCCCGCAGCACCTGCGTGTGGGCTGGGAGCAGCTGCTGACCACCATCGCCAGGACCATCAACGAGGTGGAGAACCAGATCCTGACGCGTGACGCCAAGGGCATCAGCCAGGAGCAGCTCTACGAGTACCGCGCCTCCTTCAACCACTTTGACAAGGTCAGGGGCCGAGCTGCGGGGCCGAGCTGCGGGGCCACGGCTCATTACACACCTGTCGGGTTCTGTTTGTACACACTGTCACAGAATGGTTGTAAACTTTTAAATATACTTGATTGGTATTGAATTGATTATTGCAGAAGAAAACTCCGTGGCAAAACATTTATGATACCTACACGTTATGGATAATCTCTATAGATGATCTTTTGCTAACTAACCACGGTCACATGACTTTATCATCACCACTGCTAAACTCAGAGCTATTCAGGGTGATGACGTTTATTGATTTAATTTAGCTACTTCTAGGCAACCGCCCTTTTACGACACATGGAAGCTTCAGAATTTTAGAAATAAATCAGAGCAGTAAATATAAATACATATACTCTGGCACAATGGTAATGCATGCATGCTACACCACACTCTACTAGGACAACAACAAATTAAGCCCTCAACCCAAAACTTTGTGTTTCTTTCATGGTATTGTCTTATCTATGGCATATGTATTCATATATGACTGTACATTAACTATCATAAAAGTTTGTGTTTTGATGTGAGGATTTAGCCCTTTCTATATAAATGTATAACTTGATGAATGAATGTTTAGACCTTACAAGGGGGTGAGAGAGGAGCCAAGCGTGTGAGTATCCATCCTGATTTTAGTAACTAGCACAAGTCGGGTGGGGGTGAAGGTCAGGTGTTAGCAGAGCACAGTGTTTGCTGTGGAGAGGGCAAAGAGTGAGGAAAAGAGGCAGCTTTTCTATAAATGAATCTGCATGTTAATGTCAGGACATTGATGTAGTTTAGTTTTAAAATAATCTATCTGCGGCACTGTTCACACAACTGGTGCCTAGTTGGGGGTAAAAAGCAGAATATGTCCGCAAACCTCTGTGTCCAATGGTCGTTTCAAACATTGGCTCTTTGAGGGGAAGGGAGTGGGTGGGCATCCCCATCATTCACCATCTCACACCACTATGTGTGTGTCACTGTGTGTCACTCTGTTTCCTGTGGTCACCCATCACATCAGTGTTATTCTACAGCATGATACTAGAACCTTTTAAATGTCCCACAATCTACAACGTGAACCTCTTTTTAAATAGAGGACATACTGACTCCTCGATTATTATATTCTAATATAATATATTTTAGAAGAATGCATGTGGCTCTCAATAACCCATTTATAGTATTCTTCTGTATTACCAAGCAGAAACCCTTTCAGTTTTTTCAAAGTGAATTTTTAGTATAAACCATTTATAAGTGTTTCATTATTACCTCGAGATGTGTTGAAAAGGAGTCTGGGGGCCATCATGACTTCCTGTTGAGTTCTGTGTGTTGACATTGTCTAAACATCAGTGAATGTCTGTGTGTCTCCATCCTCCATGTCTCCATCTCCTCCCTGCATGCTGTGGATCTCATGGTCACCACCATCCCTATGTTGTGATTGGTTCATCCTCATGACGTGGCGCTCTGTCATTGGCTGTTTGGCTGGTCTCAGGATCACAGCGGGGCTCTGATGGCCGAAGAGTTCAAGGCCTGTCTGATCAGTCTGGGCTACGATGTGGAGAACAACAAGCAGGTAGGATCTGCAGTGTGGGCGGAGCCAAGAGGTGGGGTTAGACTCTGAGCAGAGAGGTGGGGTTAGACTCTGAGCAAAGAGGTGGGGTTAGACTCTGAGCAAAGAGGTGGGGTTAGCCTCTGAGCAGAGAGGTGGGGTTAGACTCTGAGCAAAGAGGTGGGGTTAGACTCTGAGCAAAAGAGGTGGGGTTAGCCTCTGAGCAGAGAGGTGGGGTTAGACTCTGAGCAAAGAGGTGGGGTTAGACTCTGAGCAAAGAGGTGGGGTTAGCCTCTGAGCAGGAGCGCTGACCACACACTGAAGCTGTCTGAAGCAGGGATCTCTTATCTGGAAGTTATACAAAATCTCCCTACACTCTTACTGTGAGGAGCCAGAGACAGAGAAATTAATATTTTAGCAATGTAATACATTACAAACAATTGAAGCATATACTGGATTGTCATCCCTGTTTTACAAAACATTTTTGCCTGATTTTGAGATGTTAATGAAGGTGCTCTGATGAGGTCAAAACTATATTTGTCTGGTAAATCAATTCACTTCTGTAAACAAAAATGTGATGCAAATAAATGTTACCGTTTACAGTTGGAATAGGCCTTAATTGACTTTTATTTTACTAAATATTTACCAGTTCGTACTGTCACATTTGGTAATAATTTGTGATTTATTACAATTGACCTTGAACATGGGCTTGAACAAGACAATAACGTCAGACAGTGCATGTGCAATCTCTAAACATCTAGATTATTGATAAAATTGGATTTGTTATTTTCAGATTTAAAGAAACATAATCCCAGATGTCCTGCTATATTTAGATGATGGAATGCTTCATTGATCATGTTCATCTGATATGAAGGAAACCAGACACAGTAGAGTGGTCAGTGCTGAGTCAGCGCTCCTGCTCTGGGGTCCCGCGGGGGTCCGTCCCTCAGCATGGAGGCAGAGATGCTGCGTCCCTGTTTGTCCACCTGGGGGCTTTGTGCTTCAGCTGGATCAGGCTCCCTCTCACTCTCTGAACAGCCCCCCCCCCCCCCCCGCCCTCCCTCCCTTCTCCTGTCTGTCCGTCAGGTTTAACTTTTGCTGTTAACTGTTTGTGCTTTTTATCTTTTTTTCACACCCCTCCAACATTTTCTCTACAACATCTCTGTTTCTGTGCACCACTCCTCCTCTATCTTCATCCTCTCCTTCCTCCTCCTCTCTGCCACCTGTGTCTCTCTCCCCTTATCACCTGGGCCTTGGCTGTGGCGCCACAGAAGAGATCGGGACTGATGGTCTCAGAGGATTTCCGGGCTCTACTCATTTCTACAGGATACAGCCTGGTACTGCTGCTGGCATGATGCTGTCGGGGGTCAGCAGGGCCACGAACATCTGAACTCAATTTAGTTTGTCTTGAAATGACCACACCAAGTCTGGGAAGATGTTAAAGATGTGTGCCATCATGCTACATTTCCAGTAAGCAATCAACTCCTTATGAGAAGGGCTGGAGATCTGTATTGCAGAGTAATCACCAACATATCTCTTCATTTTGGTCAGCATTTACATTTTCTCTTAAATCAACATTTTAGTAGACTACCTGGCCTTTTGGTTTGATTTTTGAAGAAACAAAGGAATACAAAATAAACAATAGTATTTCTTATTTTATTGCAAAGCTCAATATTGTTTTTGAAAATATTTCCAAACTACAGTCTTGCTCAGTTTAGTTGTTGTTGTTCTGGCTTAAATCTGAGTTGACCCTGCTGACACCCTGCTCTCCCCCCTGATCCTCTCGCTGCTTTTATTCTATCTGTTGCTTTGTACCTGCTCCTCTGCTGCTTTAGTTGACTATTGAGCATCCAAATGACACAGTCCTTAGTGTCCTCATATGTCTGTGTTTCTCATTGGTATTAAACAGTGTTATGTATGTATTTGCATGTGATAAATGTGAAATGTAAAATATTGGGACCGGCAAAAACCAAAATCTCCAGCTCAGTCATTAATGGAGGTCCTGATGTTTTGCACACTGTGTGTCCCCACCTGTCCCTGCGTGTGTGTACAAAATGCTGTCTCCTGGTTAATCTGTTGTTTTTTCGGTTGCCAGGGAGACAGTGAGTTTGCTCGCATCATGAGCATAGTGGAACCCCAACAACAGCGGAGCCGTCACTTCCAAGCCTTCATCGACTTCATGTCCAGGGGAAACGACTGACACGGGACACCGCAGACCAGGTCATCGCCTCCTTCAAGATCCTGGCCGCTGACAAGGTGTGTGTGTGTGTGTGTGTGTGTGTGTGTGTGGGTATTTATACAGTGATGAGTAGGGATGGGTATCGAGAACCAGTACTAAGTCAGTACCGGTAGCCGATTGGACGGCATCGGTATACTGTTACACAAACGGTGCTGCTATCGGTATATGAATTACGCTACTTTCTTAGTTTAAACAATTCTGGTTGTTTGGGAACCCTCATCCCGTGTGACGTATCCGGTTTGAGTACCACTCTGATTGGCCACTGTGAATGCCACTCGTCATCTCTCCTAACAGCGCTCTTATTATTGTGAGACTCCCGTCCCAGGGGCAGACCATAGGGGCAGACGCAACATCTTGCTAGAAACAGCGTCTCAAGGCTTCTTAACATTTCATTTATTAATGATGCATACCCACTTAACGGGAAAAACTCAGCTAACAGACGATATTAACCATTTTACCTACACGGAACAGAAGTCCAACACCAAGAGTCTAAATCAGGGGTGGGGAACCTTTTTCATCTCAAGGGCCATTTCAATTTTTACAACATCCTCGAGGGCCGTACAAATGATTGACCTCTGCTTAAAAATACTAAAATCACAGCCCATTCATTTGGCCTTTCTTTCATGCTGTGCAAAGAAAAAGCAACCTCTTAATCCAGATATCTCACCATGACTCGCGCATGCATGCACGTGCACGGTTGTTAAGAGCATCAATCTGGTGCACTTTGAGAGCAACATGAAGAGATCTATGGATACATCTCTCAACACCATATGAAACAGAACTGTACGCAGATTACATTTTTCTTTATGGATATTTTACAAATCACTCTCCTTTCAAACTGTATTCTTGTTTATTAATAACAACTTTTTTTTACTGTCGTATAGTATTTTATACCAGTTTTTACTTTATTCTCCAGTTTTGTTATAACTATAATGATCATATAAAGATGTGCCTTTACCTCACTGGTTGTAGAAAAAGCTTCTTATATTCGTTAGCATAGTTAGCTAACCAGATGCTAATAACAACCGGCCCACCGGGAAAACTCCCGGCATTCCCAATGGCCAGTCCGCCCCTGCTTACAACTAAAGACACAGCCACGCAAAAACTGCGCCATCTGTACAGCTCTTTATGGGTACTGCAATTTTTGAAGCGCCCGAGCGGCGTTCCAATGCTCTCCGTCAGAACTACACCCCTTTCAGACGAGACATATACCACGTGATGACACGTTAGGCTCGTGTTGTGTTCAAGAACCCTGACCTTGGCCAGGAAAAACAGGCACTCGCTTTTTTAATTATTTTGCAGTCTAGATTTCTTTAAAAAAAAAAATGTGCGTATTTAAAAATGACCTCGAGGGCCATATAAAATCGTCTCGCGGGCCGTATACGGCCCGGGGACCGGAGGTTCCCCACCCCTGGTCTAAATCAACACTTAGCGAAACGGGCTAACGGGGCTAACGGCTACTTTAGCACATAACTGGCAAAAGCGATCTTTTCTACGTCATGTTATCTGCACAAACGACATATCACATGAAAGCTGAGATTCCACAGATTCCATTGGTATAAAACTCACTGAACTAGCAGCCAGGAAAGAGCAAGAAAACAACTTCACTTCACGTTTAGCCATGAGGATAATTATGTCTTACCTTTGCTGTTTTGTGATCAAAAGTTGTGTTCAAGGGCATAAAAAACGGTTAATCCAATGTCTCTGTGTAACTTTAAAATGATTACTGATAATCCATCATTACAATTATAAATAATAAACGCAATAAACTGATTATAATGGTTAGCCGACTGGAGCTTCGGTTTATGAGGTGCGCACGCACAGTAGCGTGGCGTGGGGAAAAATGTAGGGAAGCCCATTTTTTTTGGGTTGGGGGTTGGGGGGTGGTCAATAACGTAACCAGATGAGTGATTACAGCGCCCGGTATCATTTACACACATTTGTATCACACAGATGCAGGACTTGCACACGCCTGTTATCTAACCGACAGGTCCGCACCCACTCTCCAGCCGAAACTCTCTCGTCTTATTAATTTAAGCATTTTCTTATTAATTTATGCAGACACACCCCCCCCCCCCAAATGCAATACCAGCCGCTCAATGCGCAGTGCAGATTCGGTAATGAATAAAAAAAGAAGCATTCATTCACAAAGTAAATCAGGAGACCTTTAAAGTTTTACTTTCACATCAAAGTATCAGTAGGCGTGTATGAAACACATGAATTCAAAAACAATTATGTACAGAAACATTTGCATGCGATAGTCCACCTTCTCTTCCCTTCCCTTTCTAACACACGGCAAGTGCAGCAACAGTCCTCGTCTCTGTAATTAGCTCAGTCCGTAGTCCAAAAGTAATTAAAAAATATAAACAATCTCATCTATTCAGGTGAGGCCCTATATGGAATAAATAATGCTTCATTTGCTTGATCATTTCAAACGGCGGTGATGACAGTTACAGTAGGCTACTACAGTACGTAGTAAAACTGATGTTGATGTGATTTGATTGGATGGCAGTGTCCAATCAAATCGCCAGCCGCCTCTGAAGGGAAGCCAGAGGCGGCTGGCTTCCCTTGGCATGGCCCTGACCAATCACAGGTTGGCAGGGGCATCACGTGGGCCTCATCTGATTGGTCAATCCCTCAATTTTTTTCACCAAGGGAAGCCCGATTCGGCTGGCCTCCTCTCGCAACAGTGAATGCAATCTACTGTTTCACCATAACATCTAGAGGGGCGCTGTTTGTTTCACTCTTTGTAAAATACTCAATGAGAGTGGGGGAGAGACGGGCCGGCAGCAACACACAGCAAAGGAGAATTATCGAAACAAAACAAAGTGTTTTTATTTATTTATTTAAATTATAACTACAATCCAAAAAAACAGGGGAAGCCTGGCTTCCCTTGGCCTCCGGGAGAAAACGCCACTGCGCACGCAGCATCTCGTTTTGAATAATGGTCATGTTTACATGGATTTATGAACTGCCCCTAATTACCGCCCCCCTTCCAGAGACACACTGTCAAACACACTCACACCTGCTTGGTATGACATTGAAAAAGTTACATTAAATAATAAATACAAATAAATTACAATAAAATGACTGTTTAATCTTCACATCTTGTAATCATGTCTATAATTTGAGCACCAAATTATTGAAAAGTATCGAAAGATACCGGTATCGGTATCGATGAAATCCTAACGATACCCATTCCTAGTGATGAGTGTGTGTGTGTGTGTGTTTTATCACACAGAATTATATAGCTTCCCGTTTTTAAAGCAACAACAACAAAAATCACAATGGTTCTTGTGCAGGAGTCTGTATGAAGCATAAAGCTCACACTAACAGAACAAATATGATTCTTGGTTCTGATTTGGCAAAGAAAACCAGATGCTAAAGATAATGTATTTGAGATGGAAGCTTTTGGATATTTCCCTCCTTTTATCCCATCTCTTTCAAACTGCAGTACATTCAAACTTAATTGGACAAACAAAAACAATAACCTTTAATTCTCAAATTAATCTTTTGTATAAACAATTTTGTAAGTTATTCTGTCACATTGTGATATATTGTAAGTACCTTCCTCTTTGTGTCCATCAGACCTTCATCACGGCCCGAGGAGCTGCGGAGGGAGCTCCCCCCCCGACCAGGCGGAGTACTGCAATCGCCCGCATGGCGCCCTACACGGGGCCCGACGCCGCCCCCGGGGCCCTGGACTACATGTCCTTCTCCACCGCCCTGTACGGAGAGAGCGACCTGTAGAGGAGGGCTGCACAGACCAGTGGGGGGAGGGAGGGGGGGTAGAGAGTTACTCTGTGCGTAGAGAAGAGGCCAGAAAGTGAGCAATTGGAAGAATTTGATTGGTGGTTATGAGGTGCCCCTGCGTGTGCCGTTTTAGAAAGGATCAGGAGTGTTTGAGACTGAGCGTGTTGATTGGACTGTAGTTAGGTGGGCCGGGGTCGAATGTTTTCCAAACGCATCCAGAGTAATCCATTTGTTGTAAAAGGTATTTGATGAACGGGCATATCCAGGGGCAGCTGTGGGACAGGGGGACAGTTGCTCTGTAGTGCGGGTCCTTAGCTTCACCCTCTCTGCCTTTGTGGAGCTAAACTGGGGAGGGCTGGGCGAGGGGGGGCACAAGCTACTTGATACTTATGCTATTTTTTTGTTTATTTTATTATAATTTCTTTCTTCTGTCAGCTGGGGGGGGGGGGGCAGGGTTGGCGTGGGGTTTGAATGTGGCGACTGGCGAGGTTTGTGTATTAGATCCTAGAGATATATGCTGCGGGGGTCAGAAGGATGGGAGGGGGGGTGGTTGACCAACCAGAGATAAAATGACATATTTACCCATAATTCCCACGTGGCTGGATAAGGGTCACCTGTCTAACCTCAGCTCTTTTCCTCCTCCTGTCTTTGTTCATTTCTCACTTTTGTTTATTTCCTGGAGCAGGTGGGTGGTAGGGTGGGTTTTGGGTGGGGCTGGTGATTGGTGCAGATGGGGGGGGGGGGGGGCGGGGCACAGCGCTGTATATACTTTTTTTCCCAGTGCGAATCATGTCATACACAGTTTGAGTTGTTGAGAATAATTGATGGCAGGCTTCCAGTAGAGGGACATATATTAAAAAATAAAAATAAAAAGGCTGATATTTCAAAGCCAATGAGAGCGACACAGAGCAGTTTCACCAGTGGATAGGTTTGAGCTTCCAGAAGTCTTTTTTTCTTCAGCTTTCTTTTTCTCTCTGCAATGGAAATAATCGTGGAAATAGTTGGTAGCCATGAAGTGGAGCCTTATGTACCTAAGGCCTTCTCCTGTATAAATCCCATGACAAGCATCACCATAATTATCAACAAATATTTGCTTCTGTGAAACTATTCTCCTCCTGGGGTGGGCTATAGGTGCTTATTTAAATTAAAAAAAATATACATTTATATGATAGGTAAGATTGTATTGGTCAAAGTTAGTCCAGTTTTATATACAAGAAATAATGCAGAATTATATACCACGTCATTTCATTGAGACATTGACTTCCTAGATTTTTAAGAGCTACCATAGTAACGCGCTGTGGAGCTCCCCCCTTAGACTTTTGGAAAAATGGTGGAAGAAAATCAAATAAATGTGCCTAATGGTGGCTAGAGCCCTGTCCCTCGCTCTTACTCTCTCCTAAAGTCAGTCTCCCCCACTTCTTCCTGTTCTCTCCCCCATCCCTACACCCCTCATCTGTCCCTGAAGAAAAGGGAAAGAAAATATACCGCAAAGAAGGGGGAGGGAAAAGATCGGCGAGGGGTCTTTATGTAAACATTCCATTATGTGCAACTAAAAAATACTAGAAAAGGAAATTATGTAAAAAAGAAAACTATGCAATCATAATGTGTTTCAATATCTGAGCTCTGGGTGTTGTGTGGGCATCAATCAGGCCCTTTCTGGGAAAGCTCGGTCTAAATTCCAGGATTAACTGAGTCCTCTAGGGTTGTTGGCTGTTACGGGGAGAGGAGGGGGAGACTCAGGGAGGGACAGACTGGGAAGGAACTGAGAAGAAAAGACTTGGACCAAAAGCTTGTTTCTCTTCTTTCTTTCGCTTTTTTTCCCTGTGAGGTTGGAGAGAAATGAACTCTGGAATTGTGATTTTCCTTTTTTTGTACTCTTTAATATCAAACCTATCTGCTGTACTGGAAACTGCAACGCCTTCTGTCTGTAATGATAAGTGAGTTTCACAAAGCACATAAAAGTTTCCTTACAAAATACCTCTGCTCGTCCCTGGAGTCTTATTTCTTGTCTGTCTGCCTGTCTGTCTGTGGATAAAACTTCAGATATGTTGTCATTAAAAGTAAAAGCTGCAGGAAACAAACAAAATAATCCTATGAAAAGTTTTGGTTTCAATTTCAAATTATTTTCAAATGTAAAAGCTGCATACCTAATTCTATGACGGGCACATTTTGATAATGTAGCCTCTAAGATTTGGTGTGGATTACATATTTAGTCGTATGTTAAAAGCACCACAAAAACACATTTAGCCTCATTCCATGACATATCCTTTGTGAAAATATTTCAGCACATACCAAAACATTTGTGTCATGTCGTAGATTTTTAAGCTTTGAGTTTAGTCCTGGTTGCAGATGTACGTGAAAATGGAACTAAAATGTTCAAAGTGAATTTGAGTGTAATAAAAATAGGGCTGTAAAAACAATCCCTGCGGTGGACCTCTGTGAGGGCTTTAGGTCGGGGTACGGAAGTGGCAGTACCTGTGGAGAGAGGTCGGACCTGCTACTATGAGGTGTGATTAGTGCCAAAGACCGAACTAACTGAGCAGCCAATCGTGTCGATCGGCGCCTGTCACTACCCGATCGGTCCACCTGCCCGATCTGTACTGCGCATGTGCGACATGGTCCGCCATATTGGACAACTACATACGGCAACTCTAATAGGACACTTGACACAGTGGCGTTTGGCAAAGCACACAAAGAAAACTCCAAAAAACCGAGAGAGATGAGTTATTGTTATTACAACGTGACTTCACTATTATTTAACAACTGGTTTTTTTTGGGTTCTTTTATTTGGGGTTAATACATTGTCAGAATAAGTGAGACATGGTTTAACTTCTGTTAGACAGCTATCATACTGAATAAATATTTACTGTGAATGTATGCAAAAATGTATGGCATATAGCTGTCCTAACGTGACACTCCTGTCGCCACCCACCTCTCGCCACCCCTCTCGTCTGAGAAGCTACGTGACGTCTGCGTCTGAAGTTACTTTACTTTGGTAGTTATCACCAAATAACCCAGTAATGTTACAACTACTTAGTTGCTGTTCAGCTAGACTCTATTTCAATATTAGTTTTGGTATTAAAATAATGTTACACCTCTTGGTATGCCCTGAACGCCAAAACAACCACAGACAAGAATATATATTTGTATTATCAAAATGATAAAAGGCTGAAAAAAACAGGAGAAGCCTGTCTTCCCTTGGTCTCCAGGAGAAAACTATATAACCAAGTTTTCATATAGTTTTGTGTGAAATAGATCGCTGCAGTGAACACGACTTTATGTATTTGTGTATGGTTTATTTGATATGGAGGGATGCAGTATACATAGAAGTTCAGAGAAGAAGCAACCCCTATATATTGTTTATTTCATTTCATTTTGGCACCATAGCAGAGGCACATATAGAGTTAATGTGCGGAGATTATAATGTCCCGTTACTAAAATATGTATTGTTTTATGATGTTTAGTTGACAAAATAGTCCACTGTGCTACATTTTGCTGCACTCAAGCATACATCTGAAGACAAGAGTTGAGTCCCCTTTGGCCAAAAGAGGGAGTATATATATATATATATATATATATAGTAGTGATCACTTATTAATACACTGGGTTACATAATTCAATCAAGGAGTATATACTGTGTCCTCCTTCCTTTCTCTTTCTCTTGTCTTCCCGGGCTGCGACCCGACAACATGTGCGTTTCTCAGCTGCTCATTAAAGCTAACTTCGTACCTTCGATGCACCGCCTCCGACTCCCACTCTGCACTACATTGGTGACCCTGACGTGATGGCCACTACACGCTGCGGCACCTTCCCTGGTGGGGGCACGCCGCCTAGCAGAGGCTCCGTGGCCGCCGACGACGACGCCAGGGTCACCAATGTAGTGCAGAGAGGGAGTCGGAGGCGGTGCATCGAAGGTACGAAGTTAGCTTTAATGAGCAGCAGAAACGCACATGTTGTCGGGTCGCAGCCGGGAGACAAGAGAAAGAGAAAGGAAGGAGGACACAGTATATACCCCGGAGGTACAGTAAGCTTTAGTGTCCGTGCGGAACAATACCCCCAACCTGTAGTTCCTTGATTGAATTATGTACCCAGTGTTTTAATAAGTGATCACTACAATATATATATATACTCCCTCTTTGGCCAAAGGGGGACTCAACTCTTGTCTTCAGATGTACTGCTTGAATGCAGCAAAATGTAGCACAGTGACTATTTTTGTCAACTAAACATCATAAAACAATACATATTTTAGTAAACGGGACATTATAATCTTCGCACATTATACACACTATATGTGCCTCTGCTATGGTGCCAAAATGAAATGAAATAAACAATATATAGGGGTTGCTTCTTCTCTGAACTTTTATGTATACTGCTTCCCTCCAAATCAAATAAACCATACACAAATACATAAAGTCGTGTTCACTGCAGCGATCTATTTTACACACAAAACGATATGAAAACTTGGTGATATGCAGTGGTAGGACCCAAATCTCTTCAGTTTAAAAAGGGAAGCGGGTTTCAAAATGTAACATAAGGCGAGCTTTATTTACCAAAAGCTGTTGACAATGAAAAAACAAAACAAAAACCATGAATCCAAAAAACAGGTAGCACAAGGTAGCATCCAGACAAAAGGCGACAGTGACAAACATAGAGGGTGACAGGAAAGACAATGAACCGACATGGAGCACAGGGGAAGACAAGACTAAATACACAGAAGGGTAATCACAGGACAAGACGTAGCGGGGCAGGGGAGGCAGAAACACAAGGGCAACAGGTGAACACAATCAGACAATCAGACACACCAGGGAAAACACAGGAAAGAAGAAAAGACACATGAAGAACAGAATTGCAACAAAAAAATGACTAGACAGACAAAACTAAAACCGTGACATAACCACCCCCCTTAAGGGACGGATTCAAGACGTCCCTAACACAGTCCAACATTTCAAAAAGGGTGGTGGCGGGGGTCCGGAGGACGGGTTTGGACACGGCAGAGGACCAGGAAAGGTTCTTGGCCGGAAGACCCGGGGGCAAGGCAGAGGACCAGGAAGGGGTCTCGGGCGGACGCCCCGGGGCAAGGCAGAGTTCACGGAGGGAGTCTCGGGCGGACGACCCGGGGGCACAGCAGAGGCAGAGAAGCGGCTAAGGCCGCGGCGGGCATAGTCAGGGAGCCGGGCACAAGGACGGGCCGGGTTCGTGGCCGACTGGACCACCGGCGGAATAGGATCTGCTCTCAGTTTTGCAGTCTCCACCTCCACACGAACGATCTCTTTCTCCACCAGTTCACGCTGTAGCTCTGTAAAATCCCTCTTTATTTTTCGGGGTGTGGGCGTTATTTGGGATTCCTCTTGACTCATCACTGACGCTGTGGGTGTGGGACTTCCCTCTTCTCTGCGGTCCTCTGAGTCTGTAAAATTGCAAGTTAATGTCAGTTACTGTCAGTTATTGTCAGTTACTATCAACTGCCGCGATTGCTAATTGTTATCTTGCTAGCCGTGATGTCTCACAGGGGTAATGTTGAGATAGATAATGTAGGGTGATGTTACTCTATTAATTTCTTCCCCACTTATAGTGACAGCTGACACGTCTGCGTCAACCTCTTCAAATGTTGAGGTTGACGGCTCTGAGCTGTCGATCCCATTCAACCCCGTGAAAGTGGGGGAATCCTCTCCAAAAATAGCTCTAATTATATCGCTATATGGTCAGGCTTTTGGTGCAGGGGGGTTTTTGAGAACCGAAGCATCTTTTTTGGCTCTGGATAGTAGGTCCTTACACTTTTTCCTCCACTCTTCCACTGTCCGTATCTGTATCACCCAAGTCATTTATCGCACCAGTGATTGACTTCCAGGCTGCGAGTTTGTGTTTGTTTGTCATTATATTATTACATTTGGCAGTTAGCAAGTTTTATGCATATATTTCAATTAGTGTTCTAATCTCTCTATCGGTAAAATTTGTTTTTCTCTTCTTTTGGTTTCCGTTGTCCATGACTTCGTTATCCAAGTCTTAGCTTGCTCTGAATGGAGGAGTACGAGTGTTAAATTATGTAGACGTGTGTTGCTTGGCAACAATTACTGTTTTGCGTGTATTCACGTGGATTCACATGGACGCGCATCTTAAGACCAGGCGCAGCTACGACCAAGACTAGTCAGGCTTGGTGCACTCGGTGTAAATTTGAATCACTAAGTCGGACGTAGCTAAGCCCGACGTTAGAGTTAAGACCTACTTTCTTACGCCCAGCTGGCGCACTCCACTCCTGATGCTGCGGTACCGTCTGCCAGACGGCAGCAGACAGAATCGTTTGTTGCTGGGGTGATGGGGGTCTTTGATAATCCTGAGGGCTTTCTTCCTGAGCCGCTGGGACTAGAGGTCCTCCATGGATGGCAGCTCCGTCCTGGTGATGTGCTGTGCAGTTTTCACCACCCTCTGTAAAGTCTTACGGTTGAGGGCGTTGCAACTGCCGTACCAGGCCGTGATGCAGCCAGTCAGGATGCTCTCTATGGTGCACCTGTAGAAGGTCAGGATCCTCTCTATGGTGCACCTGTAGAAGGTCAGGATCCTCTCTATGGTGCACCTGTAGAAGGTCAGGATCCTCTCTATGGTGCACCTGTAGAAGGTCAGGATCCTCTCTATGGTGCACCTGTAGAAGGTCAGGATGCTCTCTATGGTGCACCTGTAGAAGGTCAGAATCCTCTCTATGGTGCACCTGTAGAAGGTCAGGATCCTCTCTATGGTGCACCTGTAGAAGGTCAGGATGCTCTCTATGGTGCACCTGTAGAAGTTGCAGAGTATCCTGGAGTCCATGTTGAACCTCCTCAGCCTGCGGAGGAAGAAGAGCCGCTGTCGAGCTGTTTTGGTGATGGTGTTTGTGTGAAGAGTCCATGTCAGGTCCTCAGTGAAGAGTCCATGTCAGGTCCTCAGTGATGTGGACACAGAGGAACCTGAAGCTGCTGACTCTCTCCACCGTAGTCCCATTGATGGCGATGGGGCGAGTCCCTCTCTCTGCTGCTTCTTGTAATCCACAATCAGCTCCTTGGTTTTGCTGACGTTGAGATGGAGGTTGTTATCCTGGCACCAAGATGTCAGGGTTTCGACCTCCTCTCTGTACGCCGCCTCGTTGCCGTCGGTGATCAGGCCGATGACGGTCGTGTCGTCAGCAAACTTCACAGTGGTGTTGGAGCTGTGTGTGGCCACGCAGTCATGTGTGAACAGGGAGTAGAGGAGAGGGCTGAGCACGCAGCCTTGAGGGGCTCCGATGTTGAGGATCAGGGTGGAGGATGTGGTGTTTCCCACCCGCACTGCCTGGGGTCTGCCCGTCAGGAAGTTCAGGATCCAATCACAGAGGGCGCTGTTGAGCCCGAGGTTAAACAGTTACTGTTACAGTACAGGGTCGGATATTTTCAACAGTTACTGATGAAAGTCGGGGTCGTTCCCACTTTGTTGGCAATTCAGAGTCACAACCTATCAGTAAACTTCCACTTTTGGATTAGTTAGGTTTGAAACAAAGAATGTAGATACTACTGGGGGTTTATCTGTGGAGCTGCTTGTGGAGGTTGATCAGCCAACACCGTGCTAGCCTTGGCTAAGTTGCTAGCTAAAGCTATCAAGTTTAAGCTGTTGTGCTTATAGGCTGTATGCCCACCAACTTTACCTAAGATTGTGTAGTAATACACATGGAATTATGGAATGGTTTGGAGCAGGAGTTCAAACAAAGCACAAGCATAATTCAGTTTAAAAGGATGTTCAGAAACACTTTTTGGGAAAACTATGAGAATGAAGAGAGGTGATTGAAGATGAGAAATTATTGTATATGTATGTATAAATGTAAATGTAAGTAGGAATAACTTGCATAATGATTTAAAGGACAATCATTGATCAAGTAAGGGGTGGGAATTAATAAGCATTTGCTTCCTCCTGCTCCCTTTCGGACACATATGATTTATTATTATATTAATATGAAGACCTTTTTTTTGTTGAATATATAAATATTCATGAATGTGGATAAATACTGTATTTTAACAATACGGTATTCTGTTTTTCACATTTGTTATTTTTGTATTTGTTATTTTTTTAATCTGTTCGAAATAAAGATTGAAATGAAATGAACACAGCTGCTTTCTTATTGACACCGCCTATCATCAATTATTGTCACTTTTTTGTATTTGATTGCACATCTCCTACCTCTGCATTCTGCAAAAACGTCTATGGTGTCAACAAAACAAACAAGGCTCATAAAAAAAATCTCCCCTCTAAAAACTCCACAGGCCAAATCATTCCCAGTTTCCACCCTGGAGCTGAGTGGATGAGTACGTCTCCTCTGGTCTGGTGCACAGCTGAGAGTCTGCTCGGAAGGCCAAATGAAAGCCAATTTCAAACATCAGTGGACACCACAGACCTGAGCGATTTCTGATGAAGTGATGGAAACTGCTGGAAGAACGGAACAACTCCATCTGTTTTTAGTCCTTTGCTTCTCTTGACCAATCAGCATTCATTCCCTCCATCTGTTTCTCTCGACTCATTTACAGATACCCCCCCTCTTTGACCCCCTTTTTCATCTTCTTAACACCGTTTTTCTTCCTTCACCTCCCCTCCTCTTTGTGTCCAGCCCCCACCTTTACCATGTTAGAATAAAACAGAGGCCTTGTGATTTCAGTTAGCATCGCTGCGAGCTGCCTCTCATGTTTTTCTTCCTGATACCTGGTGTTTGTTTTAATGAATTCCAGGTTGGTCTTGCTCTCTACCTGATAAGGAGCCCAGGAGCTGTCGTGATTTTCTGTTTCAGCAGGCTGCTACATCCTCATGTCTGATATTTATCCAGTTCTGCAGGAATACTGTGAATAGAAGGTCTATATTTTCAATGAATCTGATTACATGTGTCTGAAGATGTGGTCTCAACTTGAATCTCACTTCATCTGTCATGTCTAAGAAACTTATTGTGAAAGTTTATTCTTTATGTTAGTTTTGTCATGTCCTTCTGTCCTGTGCTTTATGTTTATTTGAATAGTAATTCTCCCTCTCATTTCAGGCCTCCACGCTCCCCGCCCCATCTGTCTCCTGCGTCTGTGATTGTTTTCCCCGCCCTGATTGTTTCCACCTGTTCCCATTTACCCTGTGTATATATTGTAGTTCCCTCCTGTCCATTGTCGGTTCGTTTCCTCATTCAGGACTTTGAGCAAGCTACTCCACAGACGTGTTACGTACTCTAAGCTTCAAATTCATTGTTTTTTCCTCGAAAGAGTGTTATTGTTTTCCCTGTTTTGTTACTGTGTAAATCCAGTAAAGTCTTTATTTTGAACCTCTCCTGAGTCTGAGTTTGAGTCGTGCATTTGAGTTCATGCCTCAGAGTTCACTCCTTGACAGTACGAACCGACCATTAAAATGAACTCAGCCGACTCAGACCAACTAAAGAACGCCATCCGCTCTCTCAGGGCCAACGTCTTGGGCAACAAGAGGACCAGATGGCCGCCATACAGCACGGAGTGCAGCACCTAACCAACAGTCAGGCGGAATTACAATCATCGGTGACTACTCAGGTGAATCTGCTGGCAGCTGAGGTTCAGCGTGTGCTCACTCACCTGCAGGCTGCTTCTCCTCCGGTTCCAGCGGCGACCAGATCCGACCCCAACCCGGCTACGAGTCGCATATTCCTTCCATGCGTCTGGCTCCACCCGAGATATTCGGGAGTTCGGAAGGCTGCCGGCCGTTCATCGTACAGTGTGAGTTACACTATCGACACCAACCGGCTGCTTTTCCCACGGATGACTCCAAAGTGGCTTTCATGATCTCCCATCTCTCCGGTCGAGCAGCAGCGTGGGCTACGGCAGAGTGGTCCCGAGGCTCTCCCATCTGCGGGTCTCTGGACGACTTCATAGACACTATGAGAAAAACTTTTGATCAAACCACTCCGGGCAGAGAAGCAGCTCGGGCTCTGATTAAGCTGCGGCAAAATCAGCGTAGTGTGGCTGACTACGCTATCGAGTTCCGGACTATTGCAGCCGACAGCGGCTGGAACTCCGCTGCATTGTTTGACGCATTCGTCAGCGGTCTCTCGGATCCTCTACAAGACCAGCTGGCGCCTCTCGATCTGCCCGCTGACTTGGACTCCGTCATATCCATGGCAATAAGAAATAGACAATCGTTTGGCGAGAGGAGAAGGAATAAATTCAAGGATGCGGTTGGTCCGTCTCTCCAGAGGAGACGCTCGCCGCCGGATTCCACTTCTTCTTGGAGGCCCCGTCACCCCTCACCACCTGCGTTCCGACATCAGCGCCCCCTGGCTCCGTGGAGGAGCCAATGCAGTTGGGCCGTGCTAAGCTGTCTATGGCAGAACGTCAGCGTCGGTTAAAGGAGGGTCTGTGCTTCTACTGCGGTCAGCGCGGACATCCACAAGCTGCTTGTCCGGTAAAAGAGAAGGCTCATCAATAAAGAGGAGGACGTTGGTGAGCCGAATCTCTTCCTCTGATTTTCCTCCTCGCACCCTGACTCGCATCCAGGTAAAAATCAGAGACAATGTTTTTACTTATGGTGCTCTTATTGACTCAGGGGCAGACGAAAGTCTAATGGATTGGGGTTTAGTAAATAAAATGAACATAAAAACTAAACCTCTACCCCAGCCTCTTGAAGCAAGTGCTCTTGATGGACGGCTGTTGTTCAAAGTGACTCACCAAACAGAGCCTTTAGAAATAAGATGTAATGATAACCATCACGAGACAATGTCATTTCACTTATTCAACTCAGCCCAACATCCTCTCATATTGGGGTTTCCCTGGTTGAAACTTCATAACCCTCACATAGATTGGCACTCTGGGAGGGTGGAGGGGTGGGGACAGACTTGCGTTGATCACTGTTTAAACCGGTTGCAGAGATTGACAGGAGATGTAACACTGGGAGTGTTAGACAGGATACTATCTCTAAAATATATCTTCCTGATGTACTTTCAGTCCCTTCCTGCTATCACGATCTGAGTGAAGTTTTTAGTAAGTCCAAGGCTCTGGCTCTTCCTCCTCACCGCCCCTATGACTGTGCTATTGACTTGATTGCTGGGTCTCCCATTCCTAAGGGTCGACTTTATGCAATTTCAGGACCTGAGAAAGAGGCCATGAAGGATTACATTGATGCCTCTCTCAAAACAGGGCTTATTCGTCCTTCCTCATCCCCAGCAGGTGCAGGTTTTTTTTTTTGGCAAAAAGGATGGGTCTCTTAGGCCTTGTATTGACTACTCACCTCTCAATGACATTACGGTTAAAAACCGGTACCCCCTTCCTCTCATCTCGTCCGCTTTCGAGCAGCTTCAGGATGCCAAGGTTTTCACCAAGTTAGACCTGCGTAACGCTTACCATTTGGTCAGGATCAGGGAGGGCGATGAATGGAAGACGGGGTTTAACACTCCTTCAGGCCACTATGAATACCTCGTCATGCCGTTTGGACTGTCAAACGCTCCTGCAGTTTTCCAGGCTATGATCAACGATGTGTTGAGGGAGTTTCTGAACCGGTTCGTTTTTGTCTATCTGGATGACATTCTGATCTACTCCCCTGACCTTGACACCCACAAACAACATGTCCGCCAGGTTCTACAGAAACTGCTCCTAAATATGTTGTTTGTTAAAGCCGAAAAGTGCGAATTTCATGTCAAGACAGTCACTTTTTTGGGCTTCATCATTTCCCCAGGTCAGGTTAGGATGGACCCAGCGAAGGTTAGCGCAGTAGCCTGTGGCCTACCCCTGACTCTCGTAAGAAAGTGCAACAGTTTTTAGGCTTTGCTAATTTTTACAGGCGTTTTGTGCGGAGCTTCAGTTCTATTGCAGCCCCTCTTCATGTCCTCACGTCCCCCCAGGTGCCTTTTGTGTGGTCTCCTCAGGCTGAGGAGGCTTTTTCTCGACTCAAGAAGATGTTCACCTCTGCTCCCATACTTACTCTGCCGGATCCCACTCGCCAGTTTGTGGTGGAAGTGGATGCCTCCAACGAGGGGGTGGGAGCGGTACTCTCCCAGCGCCAACAGAAGGACAATAAGCTTCACCCCTGCGCTTTCCTGTCCAGGAAGCTCTCCCCGGCAGAGAGGAATTACGATGTGGGAAACCGTGAGTTGCTGGCTGTGAAGCTAGCGTTGGAAGAGTGGAGGCATTGGTTGGAGGGAGCCGAGCATCCTTTTGTGGTCTGGACTGATCACAAAAACTGGAATATATAAAGAAGCCAAAAGACTGAACTCCCGCCAGGCCAGGTGGACTTTGTTTTTTAACCGGTTTGACTTTGTTCTCTCTTACAGGCCGGGGTCTCAGAATGTCAAGCCTGACGCTCTGTCCCGTCTGTTTGACCCTGTGCCTTCAGTCAAGGAGCCGGAACCCATCATTCCGTTAAACCGTGTGGTAGGAGCACTGACTTGGCAAGTGAGAAGGAGGTGATACGAGCCAACGGGGGAGCTCCTGCACCCAGGGGTTGCCCGCCTAACCGGCTATTCGTTCAGGAAGCCGAGCGACCACAGGTGATCCACTGGGCTCACACGTCGCTACTCACCTGTCACCCCGGAGTCAAGAGAACCATGTTCATTGTTAAACAACGTTTCTGGTGGACATCCATGGAGAAGGAGGTGAAGGAGTATGTGGAGGCGTGCCCTGTCTGCGCTCGCAATAAGACCTCTTCCAGGGCGCGGATGGGTTGTTACAACCACTTCCTATTCCCAACAGACCCTGGTCAGAGATTTCTATGGACTTCGTCACAGGCCTGCCCCTCTCTAGAGGTAACACCACAGTTCTCACGGTAGTGGACCGTTTTTCCAATGACACATTTCATTGCTCTGCCCAAATTGCCCTCAGCTAAGGAAATGGCTGAGGTCATGATGCATAATGTTTTTCGTCTGCATGGTTTCCCTAAGGATATTGTCTCCGATCGGGGGCCCCAGTTTGTGTCTCGTTTCTGGAAGGAGTTCTGCAGACTCATCGGTGCCACGGTCAGTCTCTCGTCTGGATACCACCCGGAGTCAAACGGCCAGACAGAGCGCCTGAATCAGGAACTGGAGACTTGCTTGCGCTGCCTGGTGTCCCAGAATCCATCCTCCTGGAGCGAGCACCTCACCTGGGTGGAGTATGCGCACAACATCCTTCCCACGTCTGCCACGGGATTGTCCCCGTTTCATTGTGTTTATGGGTACCAGCCGCCACTGTTCTCAGCCACGGAGAAAGAGGTCACGGTTCCGTCTGCCCACGCTATGGTCAGGCGTTGTCATCGCGTGTGGGCTGCGGCAAGAAAAATCCTCTGCAGAAATTCAAGCTGGTAAAACGAGCAGCAGACCGAAGACGCCGACCAGCTCCTGTATACCAGCCAGGCCAAAAAGTCTGGCTTTCTACGCGGGACCTTCCCCTCCACTTACTCTCCCGCAAGTTGGCTCCCCGGTTTGTGGGTCCTTTTCCCATCACCAAGGTCATCAACCCGGTTTCAGTGAGACTACGGCTTCCCAGGTCCATGAAGGTACATCCCACCTTCCATGTGGGGAAATTGAAACCCTGAAGGAGAGCGCCATGGTTCCCACCGCCAAACCCCCCCCCCTCCCAGGATGATCGATGGAGGTCCAGTCTATACAGTCAAACACTCTTGGCTGCAAGGAAACGGGGTAGAGGGCGACAGCTCCTTGTTGACTGGAAGGGTTACGGCCCTGAGGAGCGGTCATGGATTCCTTCCCGTTTCATATTGATAAGAGCCTCATTGAGGATTTTGACCGCCTCAACTCGGAGGAGCCTGGGCCGTCAGGAGCCGTCCCTAGAAGGGGGGGTACTGTCATGTCTAAGAAACTTATTGTGAAAGTTTATTCTTTATGTTAGTTTTTCATGTCTTCTGTCCTGTGCTTTATGTTATGTTGAATAGTAATTCTCCCTCTCATTTCAGACCTCCACGCTCCCCGCCCCTATCTGTCTCCTGCGTCTGTGATTGTTTTCCCCGCCCTGATTGTTTCCACCTGTTCCCATTACCCTGTGTATATATTCTGTAGTTCCCTCCTGTCCATTGTCGGTTCGTTTCCTCATTCAGGACTTTGAGCAAGCTACTCCACAGACGTGTACGTACTCTAAGCTTCAGTATTGTCATTGTTTTTCCTCGAAAGAGAGTTATTGTTTTCCCTGTTTTTTGTTACTGTGTCAAATTCCAGTAAAGTCTTTATTTTGAACCTCTCCTGAGTCTGAGTTGAGTCGTGCATTTGAGTTCATGCCTCAGAGTTCACTCCTTGACATCATCTCGAAATTCTAATATTTCATTTTTTATTTCATATTTGTTTCATGATGGTAAAGTTAAAATGTTATAATATGGTAATATCTGTACTGGGTCCCCAAACGGAGGACCCAGGTTTTAATCTGGCTCCATTTGCCGCATACCATGCCCTCTGTCTCCCTGTTCCAAACTGTCTCTAAGATTAAGGCACTGGTTGGCAAAAAGAAAATTGTACAATACATAAAAACTAGAAAACTCCTGATTTATTGCGAGCAAATATCAATTCAATAACCAGTTAAGCCCCATGCCCCCGGTACCGGGGGCAAAAACGCAACATCTTGCAAGAAACAGCGTCTGAGGGCTTCTTAACATTTAATAAACGATGAATGTGTCATATCCACTTAACGGGAAGAAACTCAGCTATCAGACAATATTAACAATTTTTAGCAAAACGAAACACAAGGGTAATAACAAAGGCTCTGAATTAGCCCTGAGCGAAAAAATTCACTTAGCACAGAACTCACGGTAAATTATATTACTTATCGGATCTGCACACACGATTCCACAGATTCCAGAAATATAAGTATCATCACTGAGGGACCAGAACTCGCGGCATTGGAAGCAAAACCAGACATCACACAACCGACCCGGTATCACGGCAAGACGTGAACATGTGACGATCTACCATGCTGGGAGACGTGAATATGTCACGGTTTCGTCCCTTCAAATGTGACAGTTACACGGTATTGTTAACATGGCCCAACCAGTGGAGAAATACCCGGAAGTGCCAAGCAAATGCTCTACCGCGCCTATTGGTCGGTTTTTATTGTCAAAATTAGATGTTTTTAATTTATTTTTTAATCGTCACTCTCGATTTCGCCGATTTTCTTGTTGCCCTAGCTGGTCGACACCTCTTTTAGCAGAAACAAAGGCTACATTAATGTATTAAATCGATGTTAATCCATGTGTGTGGATCATAGATATAACAAGTCTGACAAACAGGAAGCACTGCCACCAAAACTGAAAACGTGACGTGGATCATAAATATATCAGCAATTAAACAACATCTTACATTTCTTTTCACAAAATACGTCTCCTTGCAGTATCAATACATTCGGCTGACTTTTATATTTGATCCAATTGGTAGATAGGTTATATTTACACCATAACGGTGCACAGCTGATATAAAAGGACGTTTTTAAAGATATTACTGATTTTCTTTGAATATAAGAATGAAAATACTGAGTTGAGAGAATAGTCAGGGGATTTGGGTGATGGGAGACACATCTATGGATTCAGAATTTCAATAGCTTACTGTTAAATGACGGATATACCTTTCTGTCTGTGATGTTTTACAAATCAGATATTAGAAGTAAAACATGTGAAATAATATAGCAATATCCTGTACAATTATGTGAAAACATGAAAAAACTACACAACTTCAGATGTTATACATACACAAGTGTCCTACTCTAATAATACAAAGTTATTATGGCTGTGTGCACCTTCAATGTTATTGAATTAGTTGTGTATATGATATGTCAATGAACCTTAGAAAATCTTGAAATCTTGAGAGGGATGTGCAAAATAGCCATTATATACAGTCTTTAATTAACTATTAGTAGAGAATAACGAGTAATGAATATACTTTATAGAGATCTGCAGATAAATGTTTAGTCTTCTCAAGCAGCAACTATCAAATATCTCTCCTGATTGTTGGCACTTGACAATCACCTTTCCCTGAATTTTACTCAGGTGTAACTTAAGCCTGATTTAAGGGTTGTTTATATTTCACATCATTAATCAGAATCTGCAAAGTAACTAAAATAAATGTAGTGGAGTAAAAATACCAGGTTAACCTCTGAATTGTAGTGGAGTGGAATTGCTGTTTTGTTTAGTAATGGATATTGAATATGGAATAAAGGTTTTGACAAGACCTGGTGTAACAATAATCAAAAAGGACATTAAAAGAGCTCCAGATGTTAATGATCTAAACAAAACAGCACACCTGAAATGTATATTTAAATACTTTATTAAGGGCAGTGAATTAGTTTTTTCTGTATGTTTTTCAAATCAGTGTTATAAGTGTCATAGACAGTGTTACATTGCTATTATTATCCTTAAAATATATGTAAAACAAAACCACTTATGATCTTTTTATTTGAGTGGTTTACTAAAGACAGTTAATTCTGTTTTTGCAAATACAGCCTATCTACCAATTGGATCAAATATAAAAGTCAGCCGAATTAGTATTGATACTGCAAGGAGACGTATTGTGTGAAAAGAAATGTAAGATGTTGTTTAATTGCTGATATATTTATGATCCACGTCACGTATTCAGTTTTGGCGGCAGTGCTTCCTGTTTGTCTAGAAGTCTTCTCATCAGGGCTCTATAAATAGAGAACTACGGCAGATATGTAATATTTAATGCAGCCGAACCGTGTATTACAATGCCGTTATGTGATGACTTTCAAAGAGAAAAGCAAGCAAACTCGGAATAAAGTATTATTTATTTTTAAAAAATGTTTTCAGATTTCACATCGCATAAACACCATTTCCCAACTTGCATTGCGGCTAAACCATCGAATCACCGAGTCTGTTTCCGGTATTTTTTATGACGTTTGTATTTTGTTATACACACATTCCTTCACATTTAAATTAAAATTTACATTAAAGTATTTTGTGAGGCCTTCTAAAATGTTTTTAAATATAACTACGGTTCTAGTTGAAGAGTTTGTAAATTAACATGAACCGAAGCTGTTGCCTGGCAACGCAATCGCACAACGTCACGTCCGTTAATTCCACATCCACACCTTTATATATACAGTCTATGATCCACACACATGGATTAACATCGATTTAATACATTAATGTAGCCTTTGTTTCTGCTAAAAGAGGTGTCGACCAGCTAGGGCCACAAGAAAATCGGCGAAATCGAGTGTGACGATTAAAAAATAAATTAAAAACATCTAATTTGACAATAAAAACCGACCAATAGGCGCGGTAGAGCATTTGCTTGGCACTTCCGGGTATTTCTCCACTGGTTGGGCCATGTTAACAATACCGTGTAACTGTCACGTTTGAAGGGACGAAACCGTGACATATTCACGTCTCCAAGCATGGTAGATCGTCACATGTTCACGTCTTGCCGTGATACCGGGTTGCACAAACGTAGCTTTAGGTAGCAAAAACGGGACATTGTCTTACCTTTTGCTGTTTCTGATCAAAAGTTGTGTTCAATGGCATTAAAACGATAAAAACGCTGCTGAAGGTTAATCCAATGTGTCTGTGCAACACACTCTCACTCCATAAACGTCCAGGAGCGACGCTTGGTCAGGTTCCCGAGGCGTGCAGTTGGGACGCTCCTAGGCTCCTTCAGCTTCATAAAGGGACGCAAATAGTTTTCAACTGATTGCAATGTATTCCCATCTGCGGCGGGATTTGACGCTCATGGAAGCACGGCATTCGTTTGTGTCGGCGGCATTTAAAGGCAATGTGAACGTCCATTCCCATTGGATAACGGAGAATTGTACCCCGGAAGTAAGTATTCCCCTTACTGTCGATTGATTTTACAGTGATATCTGCACTACTCATCAACTCAAAAACACCAGATTATCCTTGTTAATTACACAACATTGATTGGTTTAAATTGTGTGCAATGCTTTTGTATTTTTCCCCTTCGATTTGGAGAAACAAATATCTTTTCGGAGTTTAGGATGGCAGAAGACACCCCCCCCCCCGAAAAAAAACATAAGACCTTTTGAAAATTCTAACTTGTTTTTAATGTAAAAGGTTCATAAAAATAAAAACACAACACTGTCATTGCAAGTGACACTCCGTTGACTTTTATGTCCACTGCTAAATTCGTTATTCAGGCACATTTTTTGTTGTGCGGTCCATATCTCATTAAAATATCTAATGTTAGTAACTATTAAAGAAACAATGGGGACAATTCTGTTTTAATGTGCTAGTTTGACCATTATAACTGCTGTGCAGACATACTGATCAAATAGAGCTTCTAACTAATTACCTTAAAGGGGACCTATCATGCAAAATGCACTTTTGTACGTCTTTTATACATGAATATGTGTCCCCGGTGTTCCAGGGAACTCACCAAGTGTCAGAAAACACAACCCTCTCTATTTTCCTCCATACCCAAATCTCTAAAAAAGGGGCTGCAACGGATCTGATAAAAACTGATCCAGATTTGAACACTGTCCTGACGTCAGGACGGTGGCGCTACGGCTATTGGGCCAACTCTCCACCTATCAGGGGAATGTGGGGTTGGGCCACGGCCGGCCATTGCCGCTCGAAAGCACTGGAGACGCTGTAGTACATATGCCAGGCCTGTAAGTGGCGCTGTAGTCTGCCACAAAAGCAGCGAAGAAGACTTCCCGCGCATAGTTACCATGGTTACCCTTCTGTTTATTCTCCGCTGTGGCTTTTTTTCTCCCTCCCCGAGGCAAGCGTTTGCTCCTGCTGCTTTAATTCAATGCAATCCCTCCCCGTCGAGGCAAGCACTGTAATTCTCTCCGGTTAGTCCACCAGCAGATGACAAACACCCACCTCTCCGCCTCTTCCAAGGAACAAGGGGACCGTGCGGCAGAGTTTCAGTTAGGTTTTCTTTCGCCGGTCAAGATGTCCGTTAAAGTTTAAATCTTCCGGACAAAATTTGAAAAGTGCCGGTCAAAGGTCTTCTTTGTTATTTATTGAGCTTTAAAACAAATGAATAACGACTCTATAGGCCTATAATAATATAATAAAACACGGAGGATGGAGATCTATTTTTCTCCCCCTCTTCTGACAGCCCAGCAGCTGTTCAGAGCGCGCTCCCCTCTCCTGCAGGGGGGCGTGGTCAGCTGCAGCTCACAGAATCAGCCCCCTGCAAAAACAGGCCCGGATGTGGCCCGCGGGCCGTAAAATGCCCACCCCTGCTCTAACGCCAGGCAGGCATTTGGTGTGATCACCATAGCCATATGAGGCCGGAGGGCTTTCCTTTGCTTCCAGCTGTCAGATTGTAAACAAAGTCACGTGACTGGGGGCAGATGACAGCGCTGACGAGGTGTGTTTCCCCGCAGCGAGACGCTACAATACTAATTGTGGGCTTATCATGTTGATTCAGCCACATTAGAAAACAAAACAAAAACTCTCGCTCTCTCCAGAGGGGCAGGTCAGACAACAATGGCAAACGGGCTGTTGCCCGGGCAACATTAGGCCGTACCTGCGGGGTTCTTCTGAGCGAACGTGAAGCCCGACCTCTGCGTCACTTCCTGAGACGGAGGCTGAGTCCAAGACGCTGCGCCAAGAAGTTCTCCCAGTACTGTGACCGGGACCGGGGCCTCACGCTGGGCGAGCTGAGGGCCTGCCTGGGCCTCTGAGGGGGGCAGGTGGGTCCTAAAAGACTGTAGTGTCATCTGAAGCATCTTCTGATCAATATCCTCATTGTAATCAAATACCTCCCAGTGTTTATCACTTTATACTGTACTTTCCCTTTGCAAGTCATGTACTGTAAAAAATATCCTGAAGAAACTCCATCCTTACCCTCCCAAACACATCATAGCTGCACATCTTTAACCACATGCTAATCACCTTACACTAACTGAGGCAATTTGAACAACTTGGCAAACAAAAAACGTTGTGAGCCAGGACTCAGTGGCCACTCTCAGCCCTGTCAATGAGAGTGTTCCTCCAGCGGTGTAGTCCATCAGAAAGTGTGTCAGGTTCACGTGTGTGTACCTCCTGCTCTGAGCCAAACAACCCATTCCTGCTTCAGAGTCAGAACAGCTTCAGCTGGCAGGAGGACAGAACAGCAGACCTGCTCATTATGCAAAAACTAATATTAAAGAAATTATAACAGATTTCTGAAGTTGTATTCAGTTTCAAAGGGCGATTATATATATATTTATATTATTGCTTTCAACTAACCTAATACAGTTATGTGAAATCTTTTGACATAATACACTTAATTAAAGTCAACGTTCCAGTTCTTTCAGTGTTGGTTAGGGTTTACATGAATGATTCTACAGGGTTGCCAACTCTCACGCATCTGGCGTGTGACACACGCTTTCACTCTCAATCTCACGCTCTCACGCTGCCCAAACTATTCTCACGCCAAAAACAAGATGAACCGGCGATCGTTTTTGGTTGGTTATTTACAATGTTGAGTTGACAGCTGCTCAAGCTGTCGATCCGCTCCCTCCCCGCCCCCACCACTTTTAACAACGTTAACAGACAGCAGAGCAGTGGGAGACGGTTGGTCAATCCCCGACCCGTATTGCGCATGCGCAGATCTAAGATCCAGTAGAAATTATAAAAAGTAAAAGTCTGCTGCTTATTGTTCTACTAGGCCAAAATAGAGTCAAAGAGTATATGAGAGTGAGAGTGTGTTAATTAATATATTTGGCAGTTTGGAGTAAGTCGTAGATTGTTGTGTGTGTGTGTTTCATGTATAGGCCTCTCACGATAATTAATTTTGTTGGATACATTTTCCCGGAAATTATTGCGATAAACGATAATTTTGTCGGCACCGTTGTATGACCATTTGACCACTGACATAATGATAATATATAATAATTCAAGTACATCCTTTCAAACTGCTAGTCACATCCTCATGTAAATGGCAATTTATCGAGGTCAGAAAAGTTATGGAGTTCATTTTTTAAGTAAGTAAGTCAATTAATTGCTTATCGCTTATCGCAGGCACACAATAAAACAGTGGAAACAAAACATGTGTTTGAAACTTTGTGCCCTTTATAGTCTGTGTCCAATATTGTGTATTTGTATATAGTTGTATATATATCCTATATATATATGCTAAGGTCCCGCTACTGACACGATAGCAGTCATTTAGTGCGCATATGTGTAATTAAACCCATGATATCAAAATCTCACTCCAGCCAGGTACCCAAAGTTGGCAACCCTGGATTCTTATTTAGTGGGAATGCTGATACAGCATTCCAACTATATGTTATGCTACGGACAAAAAGTTTATTATTCTGCCGACTTATTTTGGCCCTCTTCTTCTCCTCCCACATTCAACATCGCAGAAACTCAGTTCAAACATCAAAACATTCAGCTCGGTCGGGAATCGCAGGCTATTACTTTTATCATTCATACTTTCATAATTCCAGAGATACATCCCATAATTCATCAAATGTTTAACATTTTAAACTTTAACATTGCGCAGCTCGTTAAGGCAGAGTGCGTGATGTCACAGCTAGAGGGTAGGAAATCTTGAAATTTGCCTTCATATTTCTTTTTAAAACTGCCATAATTCCCAAACCCTACATTCCTGAGACATAATTTTTCATGACAAACGTAGGAAAACATCTCGTAGCTCGAAAAATGACAAATAATTAAAGGGGACCTATCATGCAAAATGCACTTTTGTACGTCTTTTATACATGTATATGTGTCCCCGGTGTTCCAGGGAACTCACCAAGTGTCAGAAAACACAACCCTCTCTATTTCCTCCTACCCAAATCTCTAAAAAAGGGCTGCAACGGATCTGATAAAAACTAATCCAGATTTGAACACTACGGCGCTACGGCTATTGGGCCAACTCCACCAATCAGGAGGAGACAGCCACGGCCATTGCCGTTCGAAAGCGCTGGAGACGCTTGTAGTCATATGCCAGGCCAGTAGATGGTGCTGTTCTCACTGAATCTGCCCAGAGCTAGAAGTCAAATTGAGCAAAATGAGGCATGGCTAAAATGCATGATCTGTTTGGTATTTTGAAAAAAAAAGTGTAAATCTGCCTTATGTAGGTATGGTCCTACACTATATTATTCAAATATATATGATAGGTCCACTTTAAGCAAAATAATTAAACAAAATGCCTCTTGAGGGCATGAAGTGACAAAAACGTTCAACATGTCTCCATTAAAACCCATTGTAATTTCAGGCTGATATTTCCTCACAGCAGCAGCCGCACACCTTTAGTTAAACTGCCAAAAAGGGCCACATTATTAACCCGAAAGTACACAAAAATTACACTTCAGATACTCAACTTCCTTGACATGCTTCACGTTTTGAAATTTCACAGATATCTGTTATCGTTCTTCCACAAAACGTTCACATGTAAGAGGTTTATCTCTCATTCAGAACAATGCAAACCTTTGATCTCTACAGAGCTCATTAGCTCAACTAAACACCTGTGTAATGGAACACGATGATGTCATCACTCCAACTGACAGCAGTCAGTTCTAACTGTCATTTCTCTCTCTCTCTCTCTCTCCTCTCTCTCTCTCTCTCTTCTCCTCTCTCTCTCTCTCTCTCTCTCTCTCTCTCTCTCTCTCTCCACACACACACACACACACACACACACACTCTCTCTCTCTCTCACACACAATGTTCCAAACGGCCCAAAACTTCACAGGTTTGGTAACGATGCAGCCATCAACGCATCTAACCGTATTATGGGGTGTCATCAAATGCCGTTGCCATGGCGACAGACCACTCGCCATGAAGCACGATGTCGCTGTAAGTCCAATGGACACGGTCCGATCGTCCCCCAAACTTCGCTTGTATATCACCGGTCCAGCCCTCAACAGCTCTACGTCAATTATGGGGTTTCTTCAAATGCCGTTGCCATGGCAACACAATGCTCGCCATGAAACACGGTTTTCTCATAACTTCCCAAACGGCCCAAAACTTCACAGGTTTGGTAACGATGCAGCCATCAACGCATCTAACCGTATTATGGGGTGTCATCAAATGCCGTTGCCATGGCGACAGATCATTCACCATCAAGTTATTTCAAAAGTTTGCAGTTCAAATATTCTGCTGCTTTTCCAAGCCTTTTTACTTTCTTTTCTTCTCTCATCACGCATTCAAGCCCCCAGTGTTCATGTATCATTTCAATCTAAATTCTTCACTTTCTTCTTACACATTACATTTCAGCATAGCAGTTTAGCGTCAGCTTTTCAGCATAAAGCATTCCCACTAGCAATTTCTTCAGGAATTGCATCTCTAGTTTAATATGTTGTTCTCTCAAATAATTCAGCATTGAGATTATTTCTCATGTTTATGTATTATTGATTTCTTTAACCTCAATATATCAAATGAAAAGGATGAAAGGATTTTCTCCTATGAACCTAGAGATGATCCCCTGAATATGGAGCTGAGAGTGGCTTTGCTCTCCTTCATGGTTTCAACTCAGTGTTTCCTGGCTGACTGCAGCTTCACTCTGCAGCTTCACTCTTCAGCTTCACTCTTCTGCCTCACTGTTCAGCTGCAGCAGGAATCTGCTTTCAGAGAGAAGCCCTGCTGTCAAAACCCAAACAGCTCATAGACACAGGTTTAAGCAGTTTAAGAAGAGTTGGTAGAGCCATGAAAACAGAGATAATACAGAGAGAATATTGGACTTACATTCCTCCGGGGAACCAAACAGGACTCCTAGTTTAAGATGATGTTGTTCTGTAACTGCTGCATGTGGAGAAATAAATCAGTTTGAGAGATAGTTAATCTCAAGGGGCCATTAGAGGGGATGTTGTAGGTTTAAATAAAAGAACAACTCTGCACTACAAGTTAAATTCCTGAATTCATCATCTTACAAATAATTATCAGGAAAAGTAAAGTTGATCTGTTTACAGAATGCCTGCTGTCAATAGCATAAGTTTTATTTGTTTTAATGTTTATTCAAAGATGAAAAAAATATATATAGCAGTGGTGTGGTGTGTGTGTGTGTAGTAACTAACCAGGTGGTGACTTTTTATACACCGTCTCTAAAAGCTTAGTGTATCTTCTGCATGTTATCTCAGACAGCAGAATAAGGATTCCTAATGGCTACCTAAAAAACAGACTCCTAATAACATGTATGGCAGTGGATGGATACAAGCGATGATCTGAGTCTTCTCTTACCAATCATTCTTGAAATTTGGGTAAAATGTGCGACACATCTGGATGAAAACCTGACTGTGGCCTCTCATGAGTCCTGTGGCTGAGATAAAGCTTTATGTCGCTCCTCTCCAGGTCGTTGACCCCAGGAGAGCCCGGACAAATCCCCCCCCACACTGTCTGACTGTTTATGAACGTTCATGAAATCAAAACAAATGTGGGCAGTGGTTAAATGGGCGGTCTGTCAGAGAGCCATCAATCACTAGTGTGTGTGTGTGTGTGTGTGTGTGTGTGTGTGTGTTTTTTTTTGACAGAGGTCAAGGTGTTATTACTAGTGTTTGTGAGTATTTATTTATTTATTTAAGATGACGTACACTAAAGTCAATATGGTCCATACAGAGAACACACAGCGTGTCACTGTACCAGTGACGTGCGGTGAGGATCATGGCTGGTGAGGCACTGACTCTTTCAGAGTCAGATTTACAAATATTATAGCCTATTTTGACCTTAATCGAAATATTCTGTTATTTTCAAAAGCTTTTTTAGTCTGATGCTATGATTAATTTTAAACAGACCGATCAACAAAACGATACCCAAAATCTAAATATTGGATTGTTCTTTCTAAGTAAGATCCCATTTTCATTACAGTTGTGGTCTTACCTTGACTTGAAGATGAATAGAAGTCCATGCTATCCTTCTGGACAACAATCTCTATTACTGTTTTGTAAAAGTCCTCCTTATCCCTCTTAGGTGCCTTACAAACAATGGACGTCCACTCTCGGGAGCGTCGGAGTGGTGTCCGGTCACCCTACAGTGACAGACCTAAAGTATCCGGGATTCAGGCATCTTCCCTGGCTGGTAACATTTTTGGTGATGCGCCTGGAGTTATCAGACTAGTTTAAAAACAACTTTTCTCCCCCGCTTTTCAAACACTTATTCCGAGGTTTTAGCCAAGATCATTTGCAACGAAATCATTTAACATTGAAACGGTCTCCTGAAAAAGCACATATTCTGTGCATTTTCAGGAGAGCGTCTATGTTAAATGATTTCGTGCAAAATGACTGTCTAAAACTCTCTTCCAGACATTTAAAAATACTTTCCCCGACCATTTAAACATTATTTCTGGCTTGTAAAGTGCAGTTATGCGCCCTGGAGATATGCACTATTTACAAAATGTAGCACTCTGTTTATTTCACACCTCCAGGAGAGACCAGGGGGAAATCACCTCTCTCTGCCCCCTCACAGAGCCCCAAGGACGGACTAAATTACCTCCAGCATGTCCCCATAACAGTGGGACTCTGTTTCTTTCACAGCTCCAGCAGAGGACCAGGGGGAAATCACCTCTCTCTGCCGCCTCACAGAGCCCCAAGGACGGACTAATTACCTCCAGCATGGGCCCCTAACAGTGGGACTCTGCACCTCCAGCAGAGACCAGGGGGAAATCACCTCTTTTTGCCCGCTCACAGAGCACCGAAGGACGGACTAGAGACCTCCTAGCACCAGTCCCTAACAGGGGGGACTCTGTTTATTTCACACCTTCCCGGGCGGGAGACCGGAAAATCAACCTTCTTTTTCTCTGCCCCGCGCACAAGCCCCAAGGACGGACTAATCCTCATCATGTGACCATAACAGTGTGACTCTGCAGCCTCCAGCAGAGACCAGGGGGGAAATCACCTCTCTCTGCCCCCTCACAGAGCCCAAGTATGGACTAAGTAACTTCCAGCATGTCCCCCATAACAGTGGGACTTTCTGTTCTTTCACATGCTCCTCAGCAGAGACCAGGGGAAAATCACCTCTCTCTGACCCCCTCACAAGCCCCAAGGACGGACTAATTACCTCCAGCATGTCCCCATAACAGTGGGACTCTGTTTCTTTTCACAAGCTCCAGCAGAGACCAGGGGAAATACCTCTCTCTGCCCCCGTCACAGAGAGCCCCAAGGACGGACTAATTAACCTCCAGCATGGGCCCCCTAACAGTGGGACTCTGCACCTCCAGCAGAGACCAGGGGGAATCAACCTCTTTTTGCCCGCTCACAGAGCACCCAAGGACGGACTAGAGACCTCCAGCACCCGTCCCCTAACAGGGGGGACTCTGTTTATTTCACACCTCCAGGGCGGAGACCGGGAAAATCACCTCTCTTGCCCGCTCACAGAGCCCCCAAGGACGGACTAATTACCTCCAGCATGGGCCCCTAACAGTGGGACTCTGCACCTCCAGCAGAGACCAGGGGGAAATCACCTCATCTCTGCCCCTCACAGAGCCCAAGGACGGACTAATTACCTCCAGCATGTCCCCATAACAGTGGGACTCTGTTTCTTTCACAGCTCCAGCAGAGACCAGGGAAAATCACCTCTCTCTGCCCCCTCACAGAGCCCCAAGGAGCGGACTAATTACCTCCAGCATGTCCCCATAACAGTGGGACTCTGTTTCTTTCACAGCTCCAGCAGAGACCAGGGGGAAATCACCTCTCTCTGCCCGCCTCACAGAGCCCCAAGGGACGGACTAATTACCTCCAGCATGGGCCCCTAACAGTGGGACTCTGCACCTCCAGCAGAGACCAGGGGGAAATCACCTCTTTTTGCCCGCTCACAGAGCACCGAAGGACGGACTAGAGACCTCCAGCACCAGTCCCTAACAGGGGGACTCTGTTTATTTCACACCTCCAGGGCGGAGACCGGGAAAATCACCTCTCATTGCCCGCTCACAGAGCCCCGAAGGACGGACTAATTACCTCCAGCATGGGCCCCTAACAGTGGGACTCTGCACCTCCAGCAGAGACCAGGGGGAAATCACCTCTTTTTTGCCCGCTCACAGAGCCCCCAAGGACGGACTAATTACCTCCAGCATGGGCCCCCTAACAGTGGGACCTCCATAACCTTGCACACCCTGAGTCCCCGGGCCCCCACAGTAAGCACTCCCCCACGGACTAAACACAGGTATTCACACCCACCAGAACCTCGTGCCCCTCGGTGACCTTACAAGGGGGTGGTTTTATGGTGCTTCTGTGTCCGCCCATCAGCATCCATATTCGGACGTCTTCACGGCATCACCCCCCCTTCTGTGGAGGGTATTCTCGTGCCCCTGGGTGACCTTACAAGGGGGTGGTTTTATGGTGCTTCTGTGTCCGCCCATCAGCATCCATATTCGGCCTTCTTCACGGCATCACCCCCCCTTCTGGGCTGGAGGGTATTCTCGTGCCCCTGGTGACCTTACAAGGGGGCGGTTTTATGGTGCTTCTGTTGTCCGCCCATCAGCATCCATATTCGGCTTTCTTCACGGCATCACCCCCCCTTCTGGGCTGGAGGTTCAAACACTTTAACTTTTGTTCACCCTCCTCTGGCTTACACCTCCTCCGCCAACACTTGAGCGCTCATCACAGGGTTCAGCACAAAGGAGAGTGCCTCCCCGGTGCTGATGGAAAGTGGCACTTTTTCTGCCCCTGGTAACCATCAAGGTTATTGTTTTTTTTTTTTTTTTTTATTTTATTTGAACCAAAAAACACAGTTGACAGTACAGAGAGGCTAAAACATAAACTATTTACACGTACTACTGCTACTATAACAGTACTACTAAATTTCTTAACCTACGTTTTAAAGTGCAGTTATGCGCCCTGGAGGTGTTGCACTATTAACAAAATGTATGCCCAGGATTCTGGCACCTTTCCTGGCTTGTAAAGTTGCAGTTATGCGCCCTGGAGATATTGTACTATTTACAAAATGTATACACAGGATTATAATAATAATTATAGTACACGGTATACATATTCACAATGTTTAGCGGGATTCAGGGGACCAAATTAGGCGTCTAATTCTTACGGTGCACCAGGGCAAACAGGTTGAGTCCACGGCCCCTGCCCCATCATCAGGAGTGTCAACCAGCCCCGGTCCCGACTTCATTGGCCTCTTTCCCTCCCGCTTCCGCTTCCGCTGCTGCTGCCGCTCCAATGACCCATCAGGTGAAGATGATAGAGCTGTACTGTTATAGCAGCCCTCTTCGGAGGTCTCCCCATCTGACAGCGGTAGACATCCTTCTGATGATGATGCAGCTGCTGCCGCATCTGATGACGCCCTGAACATGGAGCGGATTCTCAATGCCTCCTTTATACCTGGCGCATTCGCGTAGAACCGGTCCGCCGTGGTTACGTCGTGACACATAAACCTGGCGAGAATCGACCGGCTTTCTGGATCTTGGTGATGCTTGATATTGTCAGCCAGGGCAGTGCGCAGGATTGTGAAGGTGACGGCTGTTTCTAGCCCAGCATCAGCCCATGCCCTCTTCAAGTGAGCGTTCAGGTTCTTGGAGGCCCGATTCCCCTTGTGAAAAGGAGAATTCATTCTGAGGACCCAGCAATGCCTCTTTAATCCCCATCCACCGCATTGACCCAGCTTAAACTCCTCTACTGTAAGCGGCCAGCTGTTGCTTCGCCATATGTCTCTTGGCCCGTTCTTTGTGATCCTGCACATGGATGATGTAGCCCCTCAGCAGTTCCCCATTATGGCTGCCTCTAATACCTCACTGTTTTTCATGTTGCGTACCGCCCGTACGGTGGCCATACAGGAGGCTCCAATGGAGGGTGAGAGAGCCATAGAGAAGCTTCTGGGTGGTTGAGGTCGGGGTGGCGGCCATCAGGTGGAGGAGCTCCGGGATGCGCTTCTCAGCGGCCGCCATGGCGGCGAAGAAGCTCCGCCTGGCTCGGCAGACGAATTCCAGTTTGTTTCCTGTCTTCACCTTAGAACTGATTGTAGCAGTTTGACTGCCTTATTCAAGTGTTTCATGTTGGCTTTCACTCTCTCATTATGTGGGTCATATCAGACTGGGTGAGCTTGCCAACCCCCGGGGCTTTGACTCAGACATGTACCCCATGAACTGGTGCACATTCTTCAGGAAGAACTCTGATGTTGTGACTGCCCGGCCCGGCTTTAACAATATACTCGCTCCAGCCACGGATTCATCTTCATGTTTCTTAGGAACAGCCAGTCTGACAGGCGGTAACACCATGGGCCATGTATACTATGAAGTTCTTTATCCGGCTGATCTTCGACACAACATTGTCTTTCTGTTTTACTGTCGGAGCGACACCCAAACAGTGATCAAGTATGTCTGAAGGTACGCCTCCATGCTTCTAGGCAACGTGATTTCACGCATGGTATTTCCCCCCGTCCCACACCCAGTGGACCAGTAATTTTGAGGGGCAGAGGGCAAGTCATCTAGCCAGCTTAGACGGCACGGGTTCTTCCGGCATACAGGGTCTCGCTACCGGAGGGCTACTGCAAACATGACAGTTCCACCGGGGGTCTTCACAGGGGTCTCGCTACCGGAGGCTACTGCAAACATGACAGTTTCCACCGGGGTCTTCACAGGGGTCTCGCTACCGGAGGCTACTGCAAACATGGACAGTTTCCACCGGGGTCTTCACAGGGGTCTCGCTACCGGAGGCTACTGCAAACATGACAGTTTCCACCGGGGTCTTCACAGGGGTCTCGCTACCGGAGGCTACTGCAAACATGACAGTTTCACCGGGGTCTTCACAGGGGTCTCGCTACCGGAGGCTACTGCAAACCTGACAGTCTTCACCGGGGTCTTCACAGGGGTCTCGCTACTGGAGGCTACTGCAAACATGACAGTCTTCACCGGGCTCTTCTCAGGGGTCCTCGCTACGGAGGAAACTGGTAAATGACAGTCTTCACTGGGCTCTTCACAGGGTTCTTGACCGGTCTCTTTCCACCGGAGGCTACTGCAAGCATGACAGTCTTCATTGGGCTCTTCACAGGGTTCTTGACCGGTCTCTTCCCACCGGAGGCTACTGCAAGCATGACAGTCTTCACCGGGCTCCTCACAGGGGTCTCGCTACCGGAGGTTACTGGGGACTGCATGACAGTCTTCACCGGGCTCTTCACAGGGGTATTGCTGCCTGAGGCTACTGTGTTTATGCCGGAGGTATTTGGGATTGCCAGGCCCTTAAATCGTATACATTCGTCCTCTTCCTCAAGAACAGCAGCACTCTGCTTCCTGGGTTTTAGCTCCTTTTTCAGCCTGGAGCGCAGGCGGGTCTTCACCTCATCTGAGGGCATCCTTCTGAGCCCTCAA
>NW_022988012.1:7500-25794 GCF_902827165.1 Trematomus bernacchii | reverse complement strand
AGAGGGAGGGATGGAGAGAGGAGAGAGAGAGAGAGAGAGAGAGAGAGAGAGAGAGAGAGAGAGAGAGAGAGAGAGAGAGAGAGAGAGAGAGAGAGAGCGAGAGAGAGAGTGATACAGAGAGAGAGAGAGAGAGAGAGAGAGAGAGAGAGAGAGAGAGAGAGAGAGAGAGAGAGGGAGAGATCGGGGTCATTACAGAGTGTCTGTTTCTTGCGCAGTTAAATATCTGATCATCACTGGCCCTTTTTTATTTCTGTTTTATTTCTATTTTGAGATGTTTACACTTTAGAATTGTTTATTTCTACTAATGTGCAATGCCATGTCTTGTACGCTGCTGCAACGCAAACATTTCTCAAATTGAGATCAATAAAGTACTTCTTATCTCATCTTATTGAACCCAAACTACTTAAACCAGTGTTCTGAAGTGCACACACAAGTAGGTACAGAGGGGCCTCGCAACATATGACTGTTATAAGATGCTGTTGTCAGGGGACGTACCATTAATGCTGCAAAAAACATGCACATGTATGTATTAGATTTGTAAATGCATACATCCTTATTTGAATGAATCAGGGACAAAACCTGCAGATTTCACAGATAGAATCATGACATTATTTCTGTCTTCATTCGAAAGCTTTGTGGTTTTTTGCGACATTTCAATTAGCATTTTTCACATCATTTCATAGATTGTTTCTAATATGCACCCTCCCTGAGTGAGCCACTGAGTTTTTGCAGAATGAAGAACCTCCTGATAGAAAAACATGAATTGAGGTTATTATGGGTTATTAAGCCGCACTATAGTTTCAGTGGTGAGACTTCTGCATCTGAGACCACCAGGAAAAGTGCTGGTGTGTTTTGAGGATGTGATGCTAAATGTTGCAACAGAAACAAATATAGTTCTGGTTAGAAAGAAGGAGCGGTTCCTGTTTCAGAGCTGCTTCCCTTCTGTGTGCATGTGAAGGGCGAGAGCACAGTGCGCAGAGAGAGAGAACAGGGGGGTATATGAGGGGGAAAGGAGGATTTTAGCACTTATTTGCTAACAAAAGGCCGAAGAGGTGATTTGGACGAGCGTTCACTTCTCGTTTCACTTCTGTAAACCTCACTGGGTTTCTGGAAATGAGCTAATGCTTAGTTACAGTAACTAGGAGCCCCGGGACAAATACACACAACATACTTGTTGCTGTTCTGGCTTTACGGCGTCTCTGACTGAAATCACGGTTAATGAACAACTCACAGAAGTCCCAGAGCAAATAAAAACTCTCTTCAAGAATTTCAGAGCACACCCTGAGACCGCAGATACCAATAGAGAAAATATACTCTCCCTACGGATAGAAAACATTCATTATGACACCGTGAACAAGTGCTGCTGTACGGGAGAGGATTAGGGCTGCACATGGGAATGAGCTATTAGCTCAAAGCTGGCGTAATTCATCTCTTCTCTTTTCTGAGATTAATGTATTTGTATGCATGGTCCTTGTTGAATTAAATACATAATAATAATAATATCAGCCACAAGTGATTTCTGAGAAAAAAGTAAACATTTGTAATAAAAGAAAAAAATGAAAAACGAGTCTTCAACATCACGAGAGAAAGAGAAAAAATACAGAATAAAAAAAAAAAAAATCTGATTTGAAAAAAGTCCTATCTTTGTGGGAAACAGTCAATTTTGTTGGAAAAAAAGTCAAACAAATTGGGAAAGAAGTCATGATCTCGAAATAATGCCACACTTCTGAAAAAAATCTAAATTTAGGATTTTTTTAGAAAAAAGTAATAAATCTTTAACATCTGCTTTAAACAGCTCAGAATGAAGAATCCAGAAATGTAGAAAGTGATGTGTTTTTGGGGGAGAGATTCAACTTAATAAAATGATATTTTCTCTTTCTGAACAAGTGTTGCTGTACGGGAGAGGATTACGGCCCGCCCACACGGCAGCGTCGCGTGCTTCAACGGAGACGCTTCCCATTCACTTTGAATGGGGTGACGTCACGCTTTGCCGAACTGCATTGTGGTTCCGTCGCGTGGCTTTGCCTCCGTTGCTCGCTTCGAAAGTTGAGAAAAGTTCAACTTTTCAAGCGTCGACGGAAGTGCCAGCCAATCAAATCATATGCCAGTACAAGCGCTAGCCAATCAAACCGCGTGCTTGTGTGTCTGGGGCGGGAGATTAATGTGATTGGTTGTTGGTCGCACGCCAGACACGCCCACCGGCAAGCTTCAACGCACGCTGCCGTGTGGACCAGCGACGTGCAGTCAGGGGAGGCAGGACCTGTCATACTCCAATGTAATGGAAAAACAACAAAAGAAAAACTAAATAGTAATAATAATAAAATGTCTCCACTGATCTGTGTGGAAATGTGATTTCTGTATGATTCCAATCGCTTTTTATAGTCAAAATCAGCAAATTTGCCGAGCTCCGCTTCGGGAGCGATGAGAAGTGAGGCAGGGGCGTGCTCTGCCTCTCGTAAGCCCACAGTAACTTGTTGGAGCACGGGCACTAATTTAGCGCGGGCACTTATTTTGTGAGCGCGCTCAAGCCAGTTACTGTGGGGTAAGGTGAGGCACAGATGAGCTCTGCCTCACCTCAGAATGCGTCACCCCACAGAAACTGTCTGGAAAGCGGGCCCTAAGCGCATGCCTGTTCCCATCTCACTGTAGGTCACCAATGTAATGTTTGTAGATCCCTTTATTACATTTATCCTCGCCATCCATAGTCTCTCAATAACTTATTTCACGTATATATGATATTTAGGCTCGCTGGTCTCATCGTACAACGGCAATGAAAAAAGCACCAGGGGAGGCAGCCATAACCTCTGCCGCACTGAAGGGGGCGCACGTGAGCCCACAGGTTCTTGTTGCTACTGTTATTCTACGCAGAGACGGTAGACGCAAACAACAAACTAGACTTTTGAAACTACAGGAAGATAAGGAGGACTTTTACAAAACAGTAATAGAGATTGTTGTCCAGAAGGATAGCATGGACTTCATCTTCAAGTCAAGGTAAGACCACAATTATAATGAAAATGGGATCTTACTAAGAAAGAACAGTCCAATATTTAGATTTTGGGTATCCTTTTGTTGAACGGTCTGTTTAAAATGAATCGAAACATCAGACTAAAAAAGCTTTTGAAAATAACCGAATATTTCGATTAAGGTCAAAATATAATATTTGTAAATCTGACTCAGTGAGTCAGTGCCTCACCAGCCATGAACCTCACCGCACATCACTGGTGTGGACGTACCGTTAGGGCCACATGGGAAATCTGAGAAAGGGTCAGAATTATGAGAAAAGTCAACATTTGTGAAAAAAGTCTGAATTTTTATATAAAAATCTGAGTTTGAAAAGATGACAGAATTCTGAAAAAATTACAAATTTGAGAAATAATTTGACATTTTTGGATAGAAATCTGAAGTCGATACAATGACAGACTTCTGAAAAAGGTCAGAATTCTTTTGAAAAAAAACACGGAATGCTCAAACATCTCATAATTTAGTGAAAAAAAATCATAATTTAGTGAAAAAAATTCAGAAGTTTGAGAAAAACTTGAACCCTTGCTTTTAACAGCTCAAAATGAAGAATCCAGAAATGTAGAAAGTGATGTGTTTTAAGGTGAGAGATGTAACTGTTGAGTTTCTCATTCAGACGCACAGTGCAGTCTGAATGACTTCAGCTCTGTCAGATCATAACAGGAAGTTGTGCAGGAAGACCGAGTCCCAGCTATTGTGTTTGGATCTAGAAGGACACGTCTTTGTGTCTTTTGGGAGGATCTGATCATTTATCTGGGGACATTTTGAAGTGAAGTCATTTGATAGTGTTTTTTCTGCAGAAGAACATTTGGGGTTAGCACTATCATCAGATCTGAAGTCACATCGATTATTGACTTGAGACTTGATTTGGACTTTGACTGCTGTGAGGCTTAATTGGAAACAAATCCTCCTGAATGCCCAAATGTAAAGAGGCTGCAGGAAGAGGCAGAAACACACTGGGCTCTTTCGGAGCCTAAATAATGTTAAAAAATCTGAATTTAAAGGGGACCTATCATGCAAAATGCACTTGTGTACGTCTTTTCTACATGAATATGTGTCCCCGGTGTTCCAGGGAACTCACCAAGTGTCAGAAAACACAACCCTCTCTATTTTCCTCCATACCCAAATCTCTAAAAAAGGGGCTGCAACGGATCTGATAAAAACTGATCCAGATTTGAACACTGTCCTGACGTCAGGACGGTGGCGCTACGGCTATTGGGCCAACTCCACCAATCAGGAGGAGACAGCCACGGCCATTGCCGTTTGAAAGCGCTGGAGACGCTGTAGTACATATGCCAGGCCTGTAGGTGGTGCTGTTCTCACTGAATCAGCCCTTGCAAAAACAGAGCTAACATTTGTCAAATTGAGCGAAATGAGGCATGGCTAAAATGCATGATCTGTTTGGTATTTTGAAAAAAGAAAAGTATAAATATGCCTTATATAGGTATGGTCCTACACTATATTATTCAAATATAGCATAGGTCCACTTTAATATGAAACACAAGATCAATATACAAACAATAGCTTGACCTCAATAATGATTGCAAACAACATATACAATAAAATAACACTGGGTGGAAAGAATAAAGGAAAGTGATTATGAAAAGTCTTTCAATATGTGTTAATATATTAAAAAAGAGGTTTTTAAACAGCAGATTTATTATCTTTCAGGAATGTTTTGAAGCATTTTAAAGAGGGACAGTATTTTGATATGTTGGGGAAATCCAAACTTAGAAATGCAATCATGCAGATTGAAAAAGACACAACAGATCTCTACATTCACATCTATCTTCTGAGCATGCTTCCAAAAGCAGAAGCCCTGACTTTGATTTGTAGTCGTCTTATTGAGAGTCAAACTTGCAAGTGTGTGTTCAGAATAATGTGTGAGCAAGTTTCAAGTCTCTCTCATCATGTGCTCAGCAGCTACAGAGGAGATATGGCAATGACAAACTGAAGTCCTCCTCCAACTGAGCAACATGAATATATATAGGACATAGAACAGATAAAATAGTGCCAGAGAATGTTTGGAGATGTGCAAGTTAATACAAATAAAATAGAAATAGTGCAAGAAAAGTCTACAAGTAAATGGAATATGATATATTAGATGAACATGATGCACAAGGATGTTCTTAAAAAAGTTCAGGTGTTTAATAGTCGTATGGCCTGTGGGATGAGACTGTCCCTGAGTCTGTGTGTGTGTGTGTGTGTGTGTGTGTGTGTGTGTGTGTGTGTGTGTGTGTGTGTGTGTGTGTGTGTGTGTGTGTGTGTGTGTGTGTGTGTGTGTGTGTGTGACAGAGGTTGCACTGAGGACAAAGCGTGGGTTAGACGAGGCTGACCATGGAGCCTCAAGCAAACACCAGCGAGACCAAACACACCCTCACCACATCACAACACTATTGTGTGTGTGTGTGTGTGTGTGTGTGTGTGTGTGTGTGTGTGTGTGTGTGTGTGTGTGTGTGTGTGTGTGTGTGTGTGTGTGTGTGTGTGCGTGCGTGCGTGTGTGTGTGTGTGTGTGTGTGTGTGTGTGGTGACAGTGGGTGGGGTGGTCATGTTGGTTTTCCTCCAGAGAGTGAAACGAACGAGTGATGGAGATTCACTTCCCCTCGGGACAGACAGATTGTATTTAAAACAATAAGAGGGAGACTAACATCTCTGACTCCAGCAAAGGTGAAGGGCTTTCTGAAAGTCTGTCCGACAAATTAACAAAATCTGAACTCATGTGACTAAACTTTTCCAAAGAGACAAACAGATTTTGGTCAGTTCACACACTCCGACTATATGCTGATGATACCCATTCCCAATCATTCTTTCATTTACCGAAGTGAAGATATCAAAGACCCCCATCACCCCAGCAACAACACAAACACACAGACACACACACACACGCACACACACACACACACACACACACACACACACACACACACACACACACACACACACACACACACACACACACACACATACCATGTATACATCACTTCAGGGGACATTACATTAACTTACATGCATTTCCTGGAGACTTATCCTAAACTTAACCATAACCAACACATGCCTAACCCTAACCCTAACCCTAACCCTAAACCTAACCAAGTCTTCACCCTAAAATTAATGATTCCCCTTGTGGGGACCTCCATTTTGTCCCCATAAGGGAGGCGAGTCCCCACACGTGACTGTGTAAACAGATTTAGGTCCCCACAAGTATGGTAATGCTAGGCCACACACACATACACACACACACACACACACACGCGCGCGCGCACACACGCATGCACGCACGCCCAGACTCAGGGACAGTTTCATCCCACAGGCCATAAGACTATTACACACCTGAACTTTTAAGTGCAACCATAACACAAAGCATTCATCTGGTTGCATCTGTAGAATTTATTTAATTTATTTAACTTATTATCTTAATAGTTATAGTTAATTGTATCTCACTGTACAATATTTAATCTTACATTCAGTTTCTTTCACCTACACTATTTAATTCTAATTTATCGTGTCATTTGCACTATTTTTATTTTTGAAATATTATTATTGTCATTTTGTTTTCTTATGTCCTTTATATAATATGTTGCACTGTAGGAGGAGCTCAGGTCAGAAGATGTTCATTGTCACTTCTACACTGTAGCTGCTGTGCACATGATAATAAAACCTTTGAATCTTGAGATTGATGTGAAGTGCCAACGTTTTTCACACCCCTAACGAATTGTGCTTGTTCTCAACTCAAACTATACATTTGTAATTGTAATAGAAGTCTTACCTTGATGTTCTTCCTCTTCACTGCTCGTTGTTTTGCGATAGTTTTTTTTAACCCTGCTGTTCAAACTGCTATTGAGACAGGAATGTGTGATGCATATGAAAACAATGTTAATAAGATGTGTTGCCCGTTCAGTTAGCGTTAGCTCACAGTGAGTCATTCTCAGGAATCATATTGCGTCTCCCCTCAGGTGAAAGGGATGACAACACACACACACACACACACACACACACACAGACACACACACTCACACACACATGAGTCAGGAAGGTGTGTCTGAGAGAGAGTGTCTGCATGTAAACATCTGTGTGTGTTTATCTGCTAAAACTGTGCCCTAACCACCGTGACCTCGCTTCTTGAGTGTGAGAGTGTGTGTGTGTGTGTGTGTGTGTGTTGTCAGGTGTGCGTCAAATGTAGGCGGAGCCACCGCACTGTTTACACTCATCGCTACAGTGTGAGCTCGGAGGCTGTCGGCCGCTGTGATTGGCTGCCAGCTCACAGCTCATTAACAGCGACAGGGTGCCAGAGGACACACACTCCATTTGTTTCACAACACACGGACACACTCACACACACTCGTCAGGGGGAACCCGCAGGTATGGCAGGCAGCCACACACACACACACACACACACACACACACACACACACACACACACACACACACATACACACACACACACCTCGGTGACCTGGCTGAACTTTGGCTCACCCTCATTGGTTGGTTCACACCTGGATGCTGGTTGGCTGCTGGACACCTGCAGGGTCATGACTTACAGGAAGAGAGCAAGAAGAGAAGGAGAAGATGACAAGGAGACAGGAAAAGGACACGAGAAGGAGATAAGAAGGAGACAGAAGAAGGACACGAGACAGAAGCAGAAGAAGGACACGAGAAGGAGATGAGAAGGACACAGAAAGAAGACGAAGACAGAAGAAGGAGAGGAAGATTTATTTTTTTATTTTTGAAAACAAGCTTTTTTTCCACAATTTTTGCACAGTGCATTCAAATAAAAACACACTTCACCAATCAATACATGAAGTGATTAAGGACATGAGAACATCTCCCATTATTCCCGAGACGACAAGAAGGACACAGAGAAGAAGAAGGAGACGAGGAGACAAGAAGTGAGGAGGACAGAAGAAGAGAACGAAACAAAAAAGAACAGAAGATGGAAATTAGGACATGAGAAAGAGACAGAAAATAATTTCTACAGGAATGATAACCTGATAAGTGAGGAGAAAACTGATCTGTGATGTAAAAGAAACTCCGGAGGAACAAGAAGATTTTCTGTCTTGATTTAATCTTGATGACACAGTGTTTTCCACTCAGTCCACAGGGAGCCTCGGAGTCAGCAAAATTGATATTCTGGAGAATTTTGTCAAACCACAAAACAGCATTTCAACAGAGGAGAGTGAAAGACAAGAGGGTCAATGACTTGGGGTTGTTCTCCTGAAATAAGGTCTGTGGTTAACTCAAGCTGAAGAGATTTTAACGTTTGAATTTAAGACTTAAACTATGTCAGTAAATACCCCACTGGTGAATTTTAAAAAAGAGGTTGCTAACACTAAACGTCATCACGCCCAACATTAGCCACCTTTAGCTTAGCGGTGGTGACGTGAAGTAATGTGACCGTGCTTTAGTTCCTTATAGCCCAACATTAGCCACCTTTAGCTTAGCGGTGGTGACGTGAAGTCATGTGACCGTGCTTTAGTTCCTTATAGCCCAACATTAGCCACCTTTAGCTTAGCGGTGGTGACGTGAAGTCATGTGACCGTGCTTTAGTTCCTTATAGCCCAACATTAGCCACCTTTAGCTTAGCGGTGGTGACGTGAAGTCATGTGACCGTGCTTTAGTTCCTTATAGCCCAACATTAGCCACCTTTAGCTTAGCGGTGGTGACGTGAAGTCATGTGACCGTGCTTTAGTTCCTTATAGCCCAACATTAGCCACCTTTAACTTAGCGGTGGTGGCAGTGATTGGCCCCGGTGCAAATATTGTTTTGCCCCAAACATAAGCGCACGCTGATGCGCTCACACACGCACGGACATACACAACCACTCAGAAGCGCCACATGTATAGGCTATCAACAACAGCCTGCCCTGGCCTCAGACCACCACAGCCTGACAACGGCACAGCGAACTAAGAAGAGGATTAAACCTGTTTCCTTGATGTTAGTCTCTGGGGAATGGGCCGGTAGGCCTACATAGACCGGTTGCTATAATATAGCTTTTGATCTTGGCGTCGGGGGTCTCAATAGCGCCATAGAGTCCCCTATCGGTTGGGGCCCTTGGGGGAACTGTTGGACCACTGCCGGGCACAGCCAAACCCAGCCTCTCCTCCTGGTTGGCTGGAGAAGAAGGTTGCACAGCCATGGCCACGGGTACAGCTTCACTTGTGGAGCTAGATGGCAATGATGGTGGTGAGCTATCGTTAGCCTCCGGCTGCCGCTGCACATCAACATTGCTAACGTTAGCACTCGATTTCGAGGACGATGTATGACAAAAAAAATGGCTAATTTTGTCAGTTTAGCTGTTACACCTCCTTGTTCTCTCTTGTCCTTTCTCTTTTGAGCGCCGCTCTTGTGCTTTGGTTTGCTATACATTATAAATGCAAGCTATTACATTTTTTATAATGCTACCGAACTTGCTGCTGCTAGCTACAGTACAGTACAGGTTGATTAAACGGTTCTCTCGTCACGCAAAGTATCACATGACATGAAAGGGAGCAAGGTCATTGGAGAGAGAAATTACAAATTAATTTAGGTTGCTTGGTTACTTTGAAGACTGTTTTTTTTTTTTAAACCGGCACCGTCGATAGTTACGGCACTGGGTGGTGGTGTGAAGTCATGTGACCGTGATGCCTTCAGGGACCAACAGAGAAAGCACTGCTCTACAATATTGACTCAGTGAGAACCCATTAAATGTTGGAAAGGATCCAAATAACAGGAAGGGTACCCATAATGTTTTACTAATGGAAACAACCATGTTGCTCTGTGGCCTCCCAATGCCCTTCTAGTTTAAATGTGATGCTTTAAAAACACTAAATGATCTGTCACTGGTTTTGGAAGATCACCATACCTTTAGTTAAGACATAAAGGAGGCTTTTTAAAGATTAAGGAAGAACACCTCACAAGCCACTCAGGGTGGAATGTCATCCAACCTTCTTACAAATGTACCTCTTCATCCTAACTCCTCAAACACTAATCCCTCCATCCACAACAGGAACAAATCACCTTCTCTCAAACGTTATGCTGTTAAGAGGCCCTGAAAAGAGGACTCTTTAAAGTAGAGACACTACATACTGATATACACCTGAACATCAGCAGGAGAGGACTCTTTAAAGTAGAGACACTACATACTGATATACACCTGAACATCAGCAGGAGAGGACTCTTTAAAGTAGAGACACTACATACTGATATACACCTGAACATCCGCAGGAGAGGACTCTTTAAAGTAGAGACACTACATACTGATATACACCTGAACATCAGCTGGAGAGGACTCTTTAAAGTAGAGACACTACATACTGATATACAACCTGAACATCAGCAGGAGAGGACTCTTTAAAGTAGAGACACTACATGCTGATAAACACCTGAACATCAGCAGGAGAGGACTCTTTAAAGTAGAGACACTACATACTGATATACACCTGAACATCAGCAGGAGAGGACTCTTTAAAGTAGAGACACTACACACTGATATATACCTGAACATCAGCAGGAGAGGACTCTTTAAAGTAGAGACACTACATACTGATATACACCTGAACATCAGCAGGAGAGGACTCTTTAAAGTAGAGACACTACATACTGATATACACCTGAACATCAGCAGGAGAGGACTCTTTAAAGTAGAGACACTACATACTGATATACACCTGAACATCAGCAGGAGAGGACTCTTTAAAGTAGAGACACTGACCATGTCTTTCTAGCCAAAGAATATTGAAAAAACACGACTAAAAACACTTCTCCTCTCACTTAAAAAACATCATTTCATATGAAGGGAATGCATTGATAATTAAAGCTAATGTCCCTATAGGATTCTGTCTTTATTGAGTGTGTATCTTACTGGTAGAAGGCGCTTGATTGAAGTAATTTTGGATGAAAGCGTCTGCTAAATAAGATGTAATGTGATATCATTGCTGTAACTGTAGTGTTTATCTCTGTGTCAGATTCCACAATAAGGAGCTATATACTGCATATGAGTCAGAACCCTGTGGCATGACTTGTGATGGTATAAAAATACTTAGAGTACAATCACAGTATTGAGAAATAACCGTCCATCCATTTAAAGTATCCCGTTAAATTTACAAGAAGGTTTAAATCCATCGAAATCCGACTATTCTCAAGTGACAAAAAGGGGTTTTGATTCACAGCGTTGTCATTTTTAGGCCGTCTTAAAGTCTGTGTGTGTGTGTGTGTGTGTGTGTGTGTGTGTGTGTGTGTGTGTGTGTGTGTGTGTGTGTGTGTGTGTGTGTGTGTGTGTGTGTGTGTGTGTGTGTGCAGCTCGAGGACTGCAGTAAACGCTGAGTCATCGTTCTTAAAAGAAGAGAATCTGCTGACAGAATTAGCTTTGCAGGGGAAGCCCCGTTACACAACAGAATGACATTTAAATGGCTTTTCTTTCTTAAATGACTCCCTGACTTTCTCTTCTACTCCTTCAAATATCTTCATATTCTGTTATGGATTCTCATAAAACTCTTTTTTTGCATTTGACTAATATTTTTACCGTCATTTTCACCATGATGTCTCCTCTCTCTGGCCTTCTTCCTGTCTTTTCTCCCCCGTTCATCTTCTCTCCATTCCTTCACTGACACCCCGTCCCCCACGTCTCTTTTTCACCATATGATACTGCTCTGTTGACGGTTCCCATAGCAACCAGACATTTCTGCTGACCCCTGCCTCGCTTTGCGTGACAGGACGTTCAGTCAGAAGGGCAAACAGAGAGAGACTGTGTGTGTGTGTGTGTGTGTGTGTGTGTGTGTGTGTGTGTGTGTGTGTGTGTGTGTGTGTGTGTGTGTGTTTGTCTGTATGCACAGACTTAAGAGGAGTCACTTCAGGCAAATACATTGTTTTTATCAGGCTAGTGTAAAGGACACCTATATTTAAACTAGGGCTGTCAGTCGATTAAAATAGTTAATCGCGATTAATCGCAAATTAATCGCACATTTTGTATCTGTTCTAAATGTACCTTAGAGGGATATTTTTCAAGTTTTTAATACTCTTATCAACATATGAGTGGACAAATATGCTTTATATGTTTGTTTATTATCATTTGAACAATGACAAATATTCTCATGAATATTAAACACAACAACCTGAACATTACAAATATTCGCCTCAATTCAACCTGGAACCTCTCTCATACAATAGTACTGTGTGTGTGTGTGTGTGTGTGTGTGTGTGTGTGTGTGTGTGTGTGTGTGTGTGTGTGTGTGTGTGTGTGTGTGTGTGTGTGTGTGTGTGTGTGTGTGGACACTGTGATGGATCGTTGGAGCTATGTGCAGCTCAAGGCATATATGCTCAAACGGGAGCTGCCTGGACGCTGCAATCATGTTGCGCGCACTATCCGTGCTGAGTGTGCTGACTGTTCGTACAATGTCCCACTGTCTGGCTACCTGCATAAAGTCAAGTGCTCGGCGCAGTTGTCGGCGAAATGTCGCTCCTCTGTTTTCATTGAAACAGCTCCTTATATCCGTTAGCGCAGCTAGCTAGCACCAGATGCTAACAACAACAACAACAACACGTAAGGTGTGCCTCGCTCACGCCACACATACACACACCCTCCCGGTCCTCCCGATGGCCAGTCCGGGCCTGCCGGTGAGCGTGGAAGTGTGGTCTGCCACAAGCGGGCGACATGCGTTAATCGCGTTAAAATAATTAGTGGCGTTAATTTTTTTTAACGCGTTATTAACGCGTTAACTTGACAGCCCTAATTTAAACATAACCAGAAAACTTGTAATATAAAAGATAATTGTGTTAACGTCAGTAAAGAAGTGGGGAAGTTTCATGGTGATATCTATCAGTTTTTACCCTGTTCACCTGCAGTGTGTACAACATGAAGGAACATAAAACTTTAAAGGCCGATTTCTCCAGAAGAGTTTTTTCCTTTATATTTACAAGCACCGAACCTGGGGAGACAGAAACTTCTCAGAAACCTCGATTTTCATTAGACTTTTTAACTTATTTTACAAGATATGTTATCTCTGTAAAGTGTCTTTGAGCACCTGATAAAGCGCTTGATAAATAAAATGTATTATTATTATTATATCTGACATTATTAAGTATTTTCCTTTTTTTCTCCAGATATAATTTTGCTTGGATTTTTTTTCCTGGAATATTACAATTTATATTTTGAAATGCTCGATTTCTCAGGAATTGTTTCCACAGAAACATTTTTATTTTCTACCTCGAAATATTATCAATTTCTTCGATAAAATATTCAAATTAACTTGACTTTCTTGTTTGAAATATTTGAATATTTTAAAACAGCTTTTTGTCAGCCGCTGCCTCCTCCTCTCTTCCCACTCACCCTCCTGTGTGTGTGTGTGTGTGTGTGTGTGTGTGTGTGTGTGTGTGTGTGTGTGTGTGTGTGTGTGTGTATATCAGCTGTACGGTTGCCCAGACGCCATTGGCTGCCGCATTCCTGTCCCTCCCACCTGTCGACCTATCAGAGGATCAGGATTGGAGCTCCCTGCACACACCTTCAGGCGAGACGTATGAAAGCCTGAGGACGGATATCAGTCAGAAAGCTCTGAATCTGTGTCTCAACTCTCTGTGATTATATATATATAATATTGATATATCTCTCAACCGTGGTAAACTCACGTGTTTAACTTTGCATAGTTGTGTATAGTTTACTTGTGTATAATCCGAATAGTATGTTAACTACTCTTCGTATAGCTGTGTTTTCTTACAGTCTATTTTTGTTAGTTATTATTCCACTTGAATAGTGAGGGTTTTTGTTTAGGTGTTTATTTTTTGTATTTAAGTATTAGCCCCTAGTTAAGAGTCCTTTGTTTTGTTTCAGGCTGCCTGTCTGCCATTTATTTTTGAGCAATTTCAATAAATAACTTTACCAAATCCAACTGGTTTTATGTTCAATCCCTTTTTCTCCAGAGCTTGGACGTAACATGGGATTATTACAACTTCTTCTCTCTAAAATGTACTCATGCACTGACCATATTAACACTCACACACATCTACAATCAACAATAGAAACGATGTATTTGTTAAACATTTTCATTTTTTATTAAAAATAACATTCATAACAGTAACAGTTGTACAACCAATAATTATAATCTGCAACAATAATTAATTACACTTGAGAACTGGAGGACTTCATATCCTCCTCTTTTGTAAATAAGTTAAGAAATAAAGTTCTTCTCCCCCCCCCCCCCCCCCCGGGAAATATATTTTTCTAAAGCAGTTCAACATACAGTGTCAGCTATAACTGGCTCACAGCGATCTCTAAAGGTCTTTATTTAAGACTTGCTTTAATGTGGATATTCATAGCATGTTATCTAGGCAGGCATTTGGTTTTTATTCCATAGAGTGGTGCAGGAATGAGTCATAAAACCCAGAACAAGTAAGAATCTTCCTGTTTCCCTGGTGTGGAAGTCAATGGTTTTTGAAGAGATTTTAACGTTTTGTCCTACAACATCAAATACGACAGTAAATACCCCACTGGTGAACTTAAAGGTCCCCTATTATACTGTTTTTCATCAATATATCACAGGTCTCAGATATATCAAGAACATGTCTCTGATTGGCTGAAACACCAAACAGATCATTGCAGCATTACCCATAATCCCCTCTGTTTCAGCCCTGTTTCCAAAGTGCTGATTCTCTGTCTGTTACTTTAGATGAAAATAAGGAGCCCCTCCCCACGCCCCTCTGAGAGAGATTTGGTTACAAAGAACTCAATGGTGCTCTAGGAGGAGATTCAGGTGATAAGGGGGGGGGGTTACCTTGGTTGCTGATTGGCTAATGGTTACACAAGCCAAAACATCGTTATGACATCATCAAGTGGCCAAAATCTGATCAGCTCATTTTCAGACAGGTTTTTATATAAATGGATCAAAAAGAGAGAGAATCTTTGTTCCTGAAACTTTCAGAGTCTCTTTCCACAGAGGGGACACATGTTGATGAAGAAGAGACATGTGTCCCCTCTGTGTAAAGAGAGTCTCTTTACACAGAGGGGACACATGTTCATGTAGAAGAGACATTAAGAAGTGGATTTTGCATAATAGGTGACCTTTAAAACAAACACGGTTGCTAACAAGTGTCTAAATGAGACGACTAAACGTCATCACGCCCAACATTAGCCACATTTAGCTTAGCGGTGGTGACGTGAAGTCATGTGACCGTGCTGTAGTTCCTTTATAGCCCAACATTAGCCACCTTTAGCTTAGCGGTGGTGACGTGAAGTCATGTGACCGTGCTGTAGTTCTTTTATAGCCCAACATTAGCCACATTTAGCTTAGCGGTGGTGACGTGAAGTAATGTGACCGTGCTGTAGTTCCTTTATAGCCCAACGTTAGCTTTTTACTTCAGAAATCATACAATTGTGTTAATGTGGAAAATTCCCTGTTGGTTTTTTGTGGCGGGAACCAGGAAGATGCTGCCTTCAGGGTTGACTACAGAAATACGTCATCCCTGCACCTCTCTATCTGGCAGTAGTACAAAATGAGCAGGTTATTAATATTTCCAGTACATGAAGCTACAGAACAGAGTATTCTCTATCGGACAGTGTTTGGCTACTCCAGTGTAAATAAAGTTAAAGGATTACAGTAATGTTTGGCGTCGAGCTGCACCTTCCCGTCTCCAGTGTAGAAATCCAGCTCTCCACGTTTCCAGTTTCAGTTCTGACTTCTCAGTCCGAGTAAAAGTCAAGTTCTCCGTCTGTGCACCAATCAGAAGTTGAGCTAGAAGTGTTTAAACAGCCAATCAATGGCTGCAGACTCCAGTCTAGCATCGACCCACGCTAATGGGATCTGTGGCTCACACAAATTAAATCCAGTGTTTAGTGTGACCTCCGTTCCAAAGAGTTCATAAGATTGCACTTTATTAAATCCATGAAGCTGGACGACTCTCTTGAAATCCGCCCGGAAACAGACAGCAGCGTTCGTCTTCAGTCTTTTCCCAGAATCCCGTGTTTCCTCTCCAGATTCCTTCGGTGCAATGATGCTCACTTTGGGTTCGCTTCACCATTTCCTGTCAGGGAAAATCAAAAGAAACATTTGTTATTTTTCCATCCATGTCATTATTAAATTCAGCCTAGAAATGTGTGACATGTGACACTCTTCTGAACTGATAAAGAGCTTTATAAGTACAGTCCATTCACCATTTAAATGTATTATTTTTAAAGCACATTTTCCCCTAATCTTCTTATTTTGTATAAATATTTTACTCTATTTCATTCAATTGTATCTTTAATGGGTTGTTCTGTCCTTTAACCAGTTAAAAATGACATTCCCAGAACAAATGACCATATCTTCCCTTCTAAAAGGGGTAAATTAATAATCTTTTTTCTCAAAGCAATGATAAACCTGTGAGTTGGATGTAGAAAAGTCAGAATCAATATAGATGTTTTTATTTTAAAGTAAATTCAGATTGAACATAGTAAAAAAATGTAAATTATAGTGTCCGTCCAAAAAGAAAACATTACTTATAGTGAAAACCACCCTTGAAGGATGGGATCGGAGACTAAAAGCTTTAGGAATCCGAAGTATAACATATAATAAGAACCCTGTATCAAGATTGATGCAAAACAAGTGACATTTGACCTTTTTAGAGAGATTTTGAAAAAAAAAACACTTCTGGGGTCATTTGGGGTGGATTTTCCATATCTCTGGAACCCATCGTTCGATTTTGATGATTGACACCTCTTTTGAACCATTAGAGCCAATAGAATCAAGGGGAAGTTCCTAAATCCATTTAAACATTACCCATTGGTGAATGAGTGATGCATAGCCAGAATGCCCAAAACTGGAAGCTGGGTTGCAGCTCTAATAACAGCTAATATGAAATCTCCGTTTTTGACAAAAATTGAATGATGGATTATCAGAAATCATTTAAAAGTGACACAGACACATTGGATTAACCTTCAGCAGCGTTGTTCTCGTTTTAATGCCATTGAACACAACTTTTGATCAGAAACAGCAAAAGGTAAGACAAATTGGCCGTGTTTGCTCCGTAAAGCTACGTTGTGTGACGTCTGGGTTTGCTTCCCCTGCCGCGAGTTTTGATCGCTCAGTGATGATACCTATATTTCTAGAATCTGTGGAATCTCAGCTTGCTAGCTGATATCTTGTTTGTGCAGATCCGATAAGTAATGAAGTATTTATACCGTGAGTTCTGTGCTAAGTGCGTTAGCATTTTTTCGCTCAGGGCTCATTTAGACGCTTCTTGTGAGACTTGTGTTTTGTTTCGGTAAAAATTGTTAACATTGTCAGGTAGCTGAGTTTCTTCCCGTTAAGTGGGTATGACAAATTCATAGGTTGTTAAATGTTAAGAAGCCTTGAGACCCAGTTCCTTAAAAAAAAGCTAGAAAAGTCAGAATCAATATAGATGTTTTTTTATTTTAAAGAAAATTCCCACATTCGCCACATGTTTTGATGTACGTTTTTGTTTATAGAGTCGCGAATGTTTATCACTGAGTGTTGAGGTGGGCACCGCCAGATTCTGTGTCTCCAGGAGATGCTAATCGAGGGGTTGGCTGTGCATCTAGGATAAGTAATAAGGGAGTTATTAGTGAGTTTAGGTGCAGTGATAGGTTAGCATTTTTTCGCTCGTGGCTAATTCAGAGGCTGAGTGCTAGCATTGTGTTTTTTTTTTGGAGAAAACAAATTAAAAAGATCAGTTAGCTGAGTTTCTTCCCGTTACATGGATATAAAACATTCATAGTTTATTAAATATTAAGATTCCTTAGACGTTGTTTCCTGCAAATGACGCGTTTATCCGCCCGGTACCGGGGGGGGCGGTGCGTAACAGGTTAATGTATTTTTTTATTGAAATATTTAATTTTAATTTTGAACAGTTTTTTTAATTTACATTTCTTTGTATAAATATTTTTTTTGTATAAATTCAATGGCACATTCTTAATTGAACTTCTGATGTTTTAAATAAATAAATAAATTTTCTTCCTTCGTTTTCTTTATTTTCCATATATGTACACGGAAATCTTTTAATGCACATCTTTGCTTTAACGTTTTAGGTGTGTGTTCATTTGTTATTGTATTTCATTCATATATTATATATTTTATTTTATCTTAATTTCACAATTATTTTTTTTACCTTACTTCTTATTGTATAAGCAAATTGTTTTGTTTTTTAATTGTAAATATAGCAACTGTCACAAAACACAACTTCCCCCAGGGATAAAGAAAGTATTCTGACCATCAAAACTACTTTCACACAAACTATTTGAACCATCACTCTCAGGTGTACGGACGTTTCCTCCAGTCATTCTGCATTTGCAGCTCTCAATTGAAAAAGAGATCTATG
>NW_022988012.1:0-2500 GCF_902827165.1 Trematomus bernacchii | reverse complement strand
ATGTATGTCTACGTTACTTGCATCCTTTGGTTACTAAAACCCTTTATGAACACACAGTTCATACTGTCAGTGTACATATAGAATTGGGTGGGATGAAACCCTCTTTTAATGGTCACACAGCACACATAGTGACATGTGTTCTCTGCTTTTAACCCATCCTAGCACCAGGAGCAGTGGGCAGCTATTGTACAGCGCCAGGGGATCAATGGGAGTGAGGGGGGAAGACGGGTGTCTGGTGCCTTGCTCAAGCGCACCACGGCAGGGCAGGAGGTGAACTGGGACCTCTCCAAGTAGAAGTCCACACTCCATATTTAGGTCTGGTCGGGGACTTGAACCGGCGACCCTACAGCTCCCAGTCCAAGCCCCTACTGACTGAGCCACACCGGATATGCACATTAACATTGCATTGTATCTCGTTGCACTGCCATCGCTACGACCTCTGCTTCTACCACTCGTATTTATTCATTTATTTATTTGTGTCTATTTGTTACTGCAGTGAGAGTTGCCAAAGAAATGTCGTTGTACTTTGTATGATGACAATGAAGATATATTCTGTTCTTCTCACCTGTTTTAACCGCTTCGGGCTTTGGTCTCCGCTGAGGAAGATGAGGATGAAGATGAGGCTCCGTCTGAATCATCTCCAGAACTTTCTTCCTCCTCTCCTCCTCCTCCGTTAAAGTTACATCTCCTCCACTCGTCTCTTTTAAGTCTTTTTCTTTCGCCACCTCAGCTCCACCCGACCCCCCACTGTTAGCCGACCCACTCTCTTCCCTCTCGTTGTTTTTCACACTTCCCACCACCACCGTTTTCTGACTCGTTGTCATAGGAACGGTGGGTTTTCCCTCTAATCTTGGAGGGTGTGTTGGTGTTTCGGGTGGAGACGGGGCGTCTGACTGAAGGTGCATTATCTGCCTCCTCTCCATTGGATCTCCTTTATTATGATTAGCTCCACCTTCCTCTCCGCTCCCGATGGAGGTGACGCTCCGGGCTTCAGACGCCCGACCCTCTACCTCCATTTTAGGGTGAACTGGTGTCCAATGCACCAGCTGGGTGTAGCCGCCATGTTGCCACTGCCTCCCCTCCCCCACCAGGGGCTTCTTGATGTGATGCTGGTTGTGTTTCAGGTCGTCGTGACGGTGCAAATCTGCTTTGGAGGCGTGAGTTTTTGGGGGAGATGGGTTGTGAAGGTGGGGAAGGTGGGAGGAAGGAGTTGGGAGAGGAAGAGGAGGAGGAGGTGGAGGAGGATGGTTGATGTGACTGGAGGAGGAGGAGGTAGAGGAGGGAATTTGGCACCGGCAGCTGACGTGGTCCTCCACTGAGATGATGGCCCTCTCGTAATGGTCCTTCCTCTTCACAAACATGATCTTCAACACCTGGAGAAGAGGCGGGGAAAGAGACGTTAGTTGACGCCAATGATAATGTTTTTAAACAGCTTCTGGAAAGTGTTTGACCCTGAAGCCATCTTTAATATATATAAACATTCACATGATCATTTGGTCTGATTGGATGATGAAGAGGCGGGGAAAGACACATTAGCTAAATCAAACATGAATATATATACACACACACACACTCAAACACACACACACACACACACTCAACACACACACACACACACACACACACACACACACACACACACACACACACACACACACACACACACACACACACACACACACACACAGTCAGCCATCGGGAGAAACTTGCCCAAGGACACATCAACTTGTGTATCCATCTTTTATATATATGTTCACATTTCATTTTTTTAAAGTATTTGGATGGATTGGATGTTCATCTTAATCGTGATCGTTTATTAGCACCACATTAGCATTAGTTATCTTCCTGGGTTTCACACACACCAAGTCAAACACACAAAAAACAAACAAACAAACGACATTGATTGCACATCTCTCCGTCCTGGGAGAAGGAGCCCTTTTTCTGTTTCCTACCTCAAGTCAATTCAATATTGTTTTTTCTAGTCTTTATTTGGGCGAATTTTTCCTGCGAGGGTCTGCGGACAGAGGACGTTTCACACACTGTTAACCCCCTGATACTAATATGTTTGTATTATTGGACTAGATCCATTAAATGTGATCCTTGATGAAGCGCAGACTTGGTAGAAATCCCACTTAAACTATGCAAACTCCACCAAATGAATGTGTATTAGCATTGAAGCATGCAGCGACAAGCAGCGGAGCTTCTGATTGGTTAAAGGCATTTCCAGACAAGCAGTTAATTGCATGATATTCGGCTGATCCATGCCAAGATGTTTTTTACAACAGGTTCTGCTTATTAGGCTGCAACCCAAGCATGCAAATCATCCCCTGAAGCCATTAAACAATACACGAAAACACACTCAGAGCTTCATGAAGATCTGAGCCTCTGCAGATTACACCTGACGATAACAAGGCCTTCATTGATGTCACAATGTTCATGACATGTTTGCAAAATTAGGATTAACGCTTGCATCATTAGCCTGTTAGCTTAGCCTAGCAGA
>NW_022988011.1:0-24399 GCF_902827165.1 Trematomus bernacchii | reverse complement strand
TGTCAGACAGGTGAGTGAGGGGCTGGCCCCACGACACTGCTGTCAGACAGGTGAGTGAGGGGCTGGCCCCACGACACTGCTGTCAGACAGGTGAGTGAGGGGCTGGCCCCACGACACTGCTGTCCAGACAGGTGAGTGAGGGGCTGGCCCCACGACACTGCTGTCAGACAGGTGAGTGAGGGGCTGGCCCCACGAGGACCAAACGGGTTGTATCCGTATAGTTTCTCTTGCGCATGGCCCTTTGGTTCACACCAGGCCGTAACTAAACCATAGAAACGGACCTGAACGATAACGGGTCCCAAGGATAGATCTGCAAAGGAACGCTCTGGGGGGTCAAGCGGCTCCGTGTGATCGACCTCTACGATCACTTCCTGATAACCATGAAATAGCCCCGCCTCCCTCTCCCCACGTCTCCCTCTCTCCACGTCTCCCTCTCTCCACGCCTCCCTCTCTCCACGCCTCCCTCTCTCCAGGTCTCCCTCTCTCCACGCCTCCCTCTCCCCACGTCTCCCTCTCTCCACGTCTCCCTCTCTCCACGTCTCCCTCTCTCCACGCCTCCCTCTCTCCACGTCTCCCTCTCTCCACGTCTCCCTCTCTCCACGTCTCCCTCTCTCCACGTCTCCCTCTCTCCACGTCTCCCTCTCTCCACGCCTCCCTCTCCCCACGTCTCCCTCTCTCCACGTCTCCCTCTCTCCACGCCTCCCTCTCCCCACGTCTCCCTCTCTCCACGTCTCCCTCTCCCCACGTCTCCCTCTCCCCACGTCTCCCTCTCCCCACGTCTCCCTCTCTCCACGTCTCCCTCTCTCCACGTCTCCCTCTCTCCACGTCTCCCTCTCTCCACGTCTCCCTCTCTCCACGTCTCCCTCTCTCCACGTCTCCCTCTCTCCACGTCTCCTGCTCAGAGAAAAATGTTAACGGAAACTCTGCCGCACGGTCCCCTCGTCCCTTGGAAGAGGCGGAGACATTTGTTGTAAATCTCTCTGGTAGTCCACCAGCAGATGAAAAACACCGGTGGACTCCACACGCAACCATGGCAACAATGCTCCGGGGGCGGGGCCTTCTTCGCTGCTTTTGGTGTATTTTGTGGCGGCAGCAGCGCCACTTACAGGCCTGGTATATGTACTACAGCAGTCTCGTGTGAACGGACACGTTCAATGAATCGAATACGTGTGGACGGAAGACTTGTTTGCGTGGGGCCGGGGCCTAATACTACTATACACAGTAGTAGTAGTAGTAGTAGTAGTAGTAGTAGTAGTAGTAGTAGTAGTAGTAGTAGTAGTAGACGCACCTGTAGTAGTAGTAGTAGACGCACCTGTAGTAGTAGTATACGCACCTGTAGTAGTAGTATACGCACCTGTAGTAGTAGTAGTATACGCACCTGTAGTAGTAGTAGTATACGCACCTGTAGTACTAGTATACGCACCTGTAGTAGTAGTATACGCACCTGTAGTAGTAGTAGTATACGCACCTGTAGTAGTATACGCACCTGTAGTAGTATACGCACCTGTAGTAGTAGTAGTAGTAGTAGTAGTATACGCACCTGTAGTAGTAGTAGTATACGCACCTGTAGTAGTAGTAGTATACGCACCTGTAGTAGTAGTAGTATACGCACCTGTAGTAGTAGTAGTAGTATACGCACCTGTAGTAGTAGTAGTATACGCACCTGTAGTAGTACTACTATACACACGCATAATACTACTATACACACCTGTAGTACTACTATACACACGCATAATACTACTATACACACCTGTAGTACTACTATACACACCTGTAGTACTACTATACACACGCATAATACTACTATACGCACCTGTAGTACTACTATACACACCTGTAGTACTACTATACACACGCATAATACTACTATACGCACCTGTAGTACTACTATACACACCTGTAGTACTACTATACACACCTGTAGTACTACTATACACACGCATAATACTACTATACGCACCTGTAGTACTACTATACGCACCTGTAGTACTACTATACACACCTGTAGTACTACTATACACACCTGTAGTACTACTATACACACGCATAATACTACTGCTGTTAGTGTGTTGCTGTATACAGTGTAGAGCCGATGAACGGGAGTCAGGTGTATTCAGAATGGACTTCCACACTTTATTATTCATTAATCAAGAAGACGTAAGTACATGTGCTGCTCTGTATGACAAGCTACCATGAATGACACCAAACCCCGGTACCCTCACTAACGGGTCCGGGTTGCAACACACACGAATCACACGGTGAATTATATACTAATAATGTGTCACCACAACATACATCCCATAATAAGTGACCTGGTGTCAGTGTGTTGCTGTATGAATACATCCCATAATAACTGACCTGGTGTCAGTGTGTTGCTGTATGAATACATCCCATAATAAGTGACCTGGTGTCAGTGTGTTGCTGTATGAATACATCCCATAATAACTGATCTGGTGTCAGTGTGTTGCTGTATGAATACATCCCATAATAAGTGACCTGGTGTCAGTGTGTTGCTGTATGAATACATCCCATAATAACTGACCTGGTGTCAGTGTGTTGCTGTATGAATACATCCCATAATAACTGATCTGGTGTCAGTGTGTTGCTGTATGAATACATCCCATAATAACTGACCTGGTGTCAGTGTGTTGCTGTATGAATACATCCCATAATAACTGACCTGGTGTCAGTGTGTTGCTGTATGAATACATCCCATAATAACTGACCTGGTGTCAGTGTGTTGCTGTATGAATACATCCCATAATAACTGATCTGGTGTCAGTGTGTTGCTGTATGAATACATCCCATAATAACTGACCTGGTGTCAGTGTGTTGCTGTATGAATACATCCCATAATAACTGATCTGGTGTCAGTGTGTTGCTGTATGAATACATCCCATAATAACTGATCTGGTGTCAGTGTGTTGCTGTATGAATACATCCCATAATAACTGATCTGGTGTCAGTGTGTTGCTGTATGAATACATCCCATAATAACTGATCTGGTGTCAGTGTGTTGCTGTATGAATACATCCCATAATAACTGATCTGGTGTCAGTGTGTTGCTGTATGAATACATCCCATAATAACTGACCTGGTTAGAACCGGTTCAGCAGCTCCTCTCATTTCAGATGCTTTTAAAACCCTTTATAAAGAAAAGCTCTCTCCCTGTCTCTCTCTCCACCTGTCTCTCTCTCTCTCTACCTGTCTCTCTCTCTCTCTCTCTCTACCTGTCTCTCTCTCTCTCTCTCCACCTGTCTCTCTCTCTCTCTACCTGTCTCTCTCTCTCTCTCTCTCTACCTGTCTCTCTCTCTCTCTCTCTACCTGTCTCTCTCTCTCTACCTGTCTCTCTCTCTCTCTCTCTACCTGTCTCTCTACCTGTCTCTCTCTCTCTCTACCTGTCTCTCTACCTGTCTGTCTCTCTACCTGTCTGTCTCTCTCCCTGTCTGTCTCTCTACCTGTCTGTCTCTCTACCTGTCTGTCTCTCTACCTGTCTCTCTCTCTCCCTACCTGTCTCTCTACCTGTCTGTCTCTCTACCTGTCTGTCTCTCTACCTGTCTGTCTCTCTACCTGTCTGTCTCTCTACCTGTCTCTCTCTCTCCCTGTCTGTCTCTCTACCTGTCTGTCTCTCTACCTGTCTGTCTCTCAGCTGGAGGACTGCACTCTGCAGGTTTCCACTAACGGTTACTACCTGGACCTGGACTCGTCTCTTTCTGAACAGAGAGACGACCTGGAGAGTTTCTACGAAGATGTGACGTAAGAACACCTACACTCACCTGTATATCCCCTTTCTTCACCTGTACCTGTCCTCACCTGTATATCCCCTTTCTTCACCTGTACCTGTCCTCACCTGTATGTCCCCTTTCTTCACCTGTACCTGTCCTCACCTGTATATCCCCTTTCTTCACCTGTACCTGTCCTCACCTGTATATCAGTATTTAGTGTCTCTACTGTGACATGTCTCCATGCTTTAATGTTCAAAAAGCTCTTTATGCTGCAGCGCCTCTTTTCACCCTCTGTCTGAAACCAGAGCCCAGTCTGCTCTGATTGGCTAGCTGGCCGGCTCTGGTGTGATTGGTCAACAGCTTAGAGATGTCCTGCCCCTTAGCCTATCACGTACAATGTGTTGGAGGAAAAAGGGAGAATTTGGGATTTTCAGAAAAAAAGACAGAATTCTTACATTTTCAGAAAAACATACCAAATGTTTCGATTTTGGGAAAACATCATTTTCCCAAAAGGTCTAAATCCTAAAATGTTCAGAAAAAAGTCTGAATTTTTATATTTTCTGAAACAAATTAAAACCAGATATTTTTTTAATTGTTATTCTCTGAGATTTAAGTCGTTTAGCTGGCCGGCTCTGTTGTGATTGGTCAACAGCTTCGAGATGTCCCGCCCCTTAGCCTATCTACAATGTGTTGGAGCGCTAGCCAATAGGGTTACATAGTGATGTCACTAAAAACTCCCTCTATTCCATGTGTTTGGTCCAGCTGTTATATTATTATAATTTTTATAAAGAGAGCAATTCAAACTTTAAACGTGAACCTGTAGTATAAGATCACAGGAGGGTTTCCAGACTCAAGTTATGTTTGGTACGCACACGCACACGCACACGCACACGCACACGCACACTCACACACACTCAAACTCTCACACACAGTATGATGTCATCTGGAAAGTGTGTCTGCCACAGTGACCTAAAGAATCTGAAACGTGTTCTTTTTTTAGACGGAGACCAAAAAAACACAAAAACTGTAAAAAAATCTTTCCCTTTTCCTCATAACCCCCCTTTCTCCCCCCCCCGCTTTCTTTCCGTCCTCTGACGTCTCTGCAGCTCTGAAGTAGAAACTGCTCTGAGATCAGAACAGTTTCACAGCTCCTGACACAGGAGGATCTGAGCTGCTGTCAAACTGCTCTGAGATCAGAACAGTTTCACAGCTCCTGACACAGGAGGATCTGAGCTGCTGTCAAACTGCTCTGAGATCAGAACAGTTTCACAGCTCCTGACACAGGAGGATCTGAGCTGCTGTCAAACTGCTCTGAGATCAGAACAGTTTCACAGCTCCTGACACAGGAGGATCTGAGCTGCTGTCAAACTGCTCTGAGATCAGAACAGTTTCACAGCTCCTTACACAGGAGGATCTGAGCTGCTGTCAAACTGCTCTGAGATCAGAACAGTTTCACAGCTCCTGACACAGGAGGATCTGAGCTGCTGTCAAACTGCTCTGAGATCAGAACAGTTTCACAGCTCCTGACACAGGAGGATCTGAGCTGCTGTCAAACTGCTCTGAGATCAGAACAGTTTCACAGCTCCTGACACAGGAGGATCTGAGCTGCTGTCAAACTGCTCTGAGATCAGAACAGTTTCACAGCTCCTGACACAGGAGGATCTGAGCTGCTGTCAAACTGCTCTGAGATCAGAACAGTTTCACAGCTCCTGACACAGGAGGATCTGAGCTGCTGTCAAACTGCTCTGAGATCAGAACAGTTTCACAGCTCCTGACACAGGAGGATCTGAGCTGCTGTCAAACTGCTCTGAGATCAGAACAGTTTCACAGCTCCTGACACAGGAGGATCTGAGCTGCTGTCAAACTGCTCTGAGATCAGAACAGTTTCACAGCTCCTGACACAGGAGGATCTGAGCTGCTGTCACACTGCCGAGCAGAGACACAGAGGGACAAGTCGTGTTATTATTAATAAAATAATAATGAGACTTGTGTTTATTATTAATTGCAAAAGCATCAGAAGATCTTTTGTTTGTTTGTTTTTGGGATCCCTGACTTGATTTATCTGTAAAAAAAAATACAAATGTAATAAATGTGTGTTACATGTGTGTGTTTGTGTGTTTCCACAGCAACGGGAAGAAGCCCATCCTAATCCTGAGGACTCTGCTGTCTGTACGTGTGCACTGCATTCTGGGTAATTATCACGTCCTTCTCTCTGACTCACGTCTCTCTCTGTTTCCACACACACACACACACTCACACTTCGCTGTGCTTCTGTATGAGAGTGCTGAGAGTTTCTCTGAAAGCATGCGGGTCACTGAGAGTTTCTCTGAAAGCATGCGGGTCACTGAGAGTTTCTCTGAAAGCATGCGGGTCACTCTGAGAGTTTCTCTGAAAGCATGCGGGTCACTCTGAGAGTTTCTCTGAAAGCATGCGGGTCACTGAGAGTTTCTCTGAAAGCATGCGGGTCTCTGAGAGTTTCTCTGAAAGCATGCGGGTCACTCTGAGAGTTTCTCTGAAAGCATGCGGGTCACTGAGAGTTTCTCTGAAAGCATGCGGGTCACTGAGAGTTTCTCTGAAAGCATGCGGGTCACTGAGAGTTTCTCTGAAAGCATGCGGGTCACTGAGAGTTTCTCTGAAAGCATGCGGGTCTCTGAGAGTTTCTCTGAAAGCATGCGGGTCACTCTGAGAGTTTCTCTGAAAGCATGCGGGTCTCTGAGAGTTTCTCTGAAAGCATGCGGGTCACTCTGAGAGTTTCTCTGAAAGCATGCGGGTCACAGAGTTTCTCTGAAAGCATGCGGGTCTCTGAGAGTTTCTCTGAAAGCATGCGGGTCACTGAGAGTTTCTTTGAAAGCATGCGGGTCACTGAGAGTTTCTCTGAAAGCATGCGGGTCACTGAGAGTTTCTCTGAAAGCATGCGGGTCACTGAAAGTTTCTCTGAAAGCATGCGGGTCACTGAGAGTTTCTCTGAAAGCATGCGGGTCACTCTGAGAGTTTCTCTGAAAGCATGCGGGTCTCTGAGAGTTTCTCTGAAAGCATGCGGGTCACTCTGAGAGTTTCTCTGAAAGCATGCGGGTCACTGAGAGTTTCTCTGAAAGCATGCGGGTCACTGAGAGTTTCTCTGAAAGCATGCGGGTCACTGAGAGTTTCTCTGAAAGCATGCGGGTCACTGAGAGTTTCTCTGAAAGCATGCGGGTCACTGAGAGTTTCTTTGAAAGCATGCGGGTCTCTGAGAGTTTCTCTGAAAGCATGCGGGTCACAGAGTTTCTCTGAAAGCATGCGGGTCACTGAGAGTTTCTTTGAAAGCATGCGGGTCTCTCTGAGAGTTTCTCTGAAAGCATGCGGGTCTCTGAGAGTTTCTCTGAAAGCATGCGGGTCACAGAGTTTCTCTGAAAGCATGCGGGTCACTGAGAGTTTCTTTGAAAGCATGCGGGTCTCTCTGAGAGTTTCTCTGAAAGCATGCGGGTCACTCTGAGAGTTTCTCTGAAAGCATGCGGGTCACTCTGAGAGTTTCTCTGAAAGCATGCGGGTCACTCTGAGAGTTTCTCTGAAAGCATGCGGGTCACTCTGAGAGTTTCTCTGAAAGCATGCGGGTCTCTGAGAGTTTCTCTGAAAGCATGCGGGTCACTGAGAGTTTCTCTGAAAGCATGCGGGTAACTGAGAGTTTCTCTGAAAGCATGCGGGTCACTGAGAGTTTCTCTGAAAGCATGCGGGTCACTCTGAGAGTTTCTCTGAAAGCATGCGGGTAACTGAGAGTTTCTCTGAAAGCATGCGGGTCTCTGAGAGTTTCTCTGAAAGCATGCGGGTCACTCTGAGAGTTTCTCTGAAAGCATGCGGGTCACTCTGAGAGTTTCTCTGAAAGCATGCGGGTAACTGAGAGTTTCTCTGAAAGCATGCGGGTCACTGAGAGTTTCTCTGAAAGCATGCGGGTCACTGAGAGTTTCTCTGAAAGCATGCGGGTCACTCTGAGAGTTTCTCTGAAAGCATGCGGGTCACTGAGAGTTTCTTTGAAAGCATGCGGGTCACTCTGAGAGTTTCTCTGAAAGCATGCGGGTCACTCTGAGAGTTTCTTTGAAAGCATGCGGGTCTCTGAGAGTTTCTCTGAAAGCATGCGGGTCACCGAGAGTTTCTTTGAAAGCATGCGGGTCACTCTGAGAGTTTCTCTGAAAGCATGCGGGTCACTCTGAGAGTTTCCTTCAGGTTGCTTTGAAGCTTTTAGGGGCTTCATGTTCTTAAACACTCCTACACTTCCCTCTTAAACCCCGTCTTAAAGCTCTTCTCCTCAGCGTTCTGGTTGCTTCTCATGCTTTTAATGGTTCATTGTTATTACTACACGGCTGTTGTTTAATCTTCTTTATTTTCTGTTCTTACCTTTTAATGTGTTTCTGTTTTGCTTGCTGCGCTGTGTGATTCTGTATTTCTCCGTCCAGCCACTAGACCTTTGTGAAGAACTCTGTGTGACCCGAAACAGATCTAGTTTTCATCTTTTCATGAAAAACACAGTGAAAAGCAACGTTTTAAACGATTAAATGCTTAAAAAACGCACATTGGACACAGAATAAAGCCCATTTCAACTTGAAAACGTGATGAAATGAGGTATTGTGGGACTGCTTTTTACATTACTGAACCGTCAAATGACTTATCACGCTTTGGCCTGGAGGTTTTAGAGTTGGATTATTGGATTTCTGAGGGTTCAGGAGCAGATTTCAGGGTTTCCTCAGCAGACTTTTAGCTGCTGTTTCCCCCTCGTTTGATCTGAAGGGCTCTTCGAGGCTTTCTGTTCTTTCTGAAGCTTTCTGTTCTTTCTGAGGCTTTCTGTTCTTTCTGTTCTTTCTGTTCTTTCTGTTCTTTCTGTTCTTTCTGTTCTTTCTGTTCTTTCTGAAGCTTTCTGTTCTTTCTGTTCTTTCTGTTCTTTCTGTTCTTTCTGTTCTTTCTGTTCTTTCTGTTCTTTCTGTTCTTTCTGTTCTTTCTGTTCTTTCTGTTCTTTCTGAGGCTTTCTGTTCTTTCTGTTCTTTCTGAGGCTTTCTGTTCTTTCTGAGGCTTTCTGTTCTTTCTGTTCTTTCTGTTCTTTCTGTTCTTTCTGTTCTTTCTGAGGCTTTCTGTTCTTTCTGAGGCTTTCTGTTCTTTCTGTTCTTTCTGTTCTTTCTGAGGCTTTCTGTTCTTTCTGAGGCTTTCTGTTCTTTCTGTTCTTTCTGAAGCTTTCTGTTCTTTCTGTTCTTTCTGTTCTTTCTGTTCTTTCTGAAGCTTTCTGTTCTTTCTGTTCTTTCTGTTCTTTCTGTTCTTTCTGAGGCTTTCTGTTCTTTCTGTTCTTTCTGAGGTCGAATCACACGTTTTTCTGAAGAAAGGAACCAGAGTTAGAGGAAAAGTCATGTTGTATTATGGAGTTTATTATCCTTTCCATCATATGTTGACTCCCAGATTTATTTAGAGCTTCTGATAGCAACATCTTTATTTGCTGCGTCTATGTTCATTTTGGAGATGCATTGTGGGAATTGTAGTCAAACGGACCCCTTCACTGAGATGATAGAGAGGTTTCTTTGATCCATAACTTTGCGTTGCATAAACACAGCGAGAGGAAAAAAACAATGGCATTTATTTATCTTCCATAAAGCATCAGAGACTCGTCCTGCAGAACAAGACTTCTGTTCATATTTAGGATTCATTTAGGAGTTATTTTTAGGACTCATGAAGAGATGTTTGAGTCATGGGACGGTCTGTCCTCAGGCGTCTTCTGGTGCTTCAATACGTCTCTCTGAAAGAACTCTTTATGTACGACCTGATGAAGCTGCTGTTTCTCTGGGAGAGGATGACCGTCTGATCTTTAGAGGCTTTCTGAGGTCAAAAACACGTTTTACAGGAAAAAAGGACAAAGTATTAAAGAAAGTAATATTTTATTATGGAGCTGAGGTTATTCATCATCCTTTTTCAATTATCTTAAAGTATCAAATGTGTGCAAGAAACATAAGAAACTGCCAAAGCACAGTAAAACAAATATTGTAAAAAGCAGGGATGCAAACTTGTCACCTTTCGGCGAAATTCGCCGTTTTGAATCCAAAATAGGTCGTTTGTGTGATTCATGTAGATCTGCAATACAAATATTTTTGGGGTATGGGGGGGTCTGGGGTCTTCCTGCCTGTCGGCTCTGCTCATGGATGTATAATAAGGCTCTGCTGCTCCGGGATGAGGGTCTAGCTTCAGCAGCTACATTACCTACGGGTGCGTTCGTTAATATTAACTGTGCGGTCCAGAGTCACTGTGGCACAGACTGGACCGCTGGTGAACAGCTGTTAGAACGGGCCGTTCAGGTGTTCAGAGCAGAGCTCCCTGTCGGAGCGGCAGAGCGTGATGTGCACTGAAAAGTGTTCCTGTCACAATATTATTTAAGGAATCGTTGAGCTAGCTAACTAGCATACATTGTCACTATCTGCTAACGTTAGCTTTATCCTTCGTTTTCAAATAGTTTTTTTCATAGGCTATAAATGGAGGTGGTATAAGTATAGATCTTGTACTTGAGTAAAAGTAGAAGTACTCGGGTCTTGTACTTGAGTAAAAGTAGAAGTACCCAGATTTTGTACTTGAGTAAAAGTAGAAGTACTCAGGTCTTGTACTTAAGTAAAAGTAGAAGTACCAGAGTGTAGGAATATTCTGTTACAGTAAAAGTCCTTCATTCAAAATGTTCCTCAAGTGAAAGTAGAAAAGTATTCTCATCAAAATATAGTGAAAGTACAGTAAAAGTAGTGATTGTGCAGATTGGTCCATTTCAGAATAATATATATGATATGTTTTATAATGATTGATCATGAAAGTGTTCTCAAAGCTGGTAAAGGTGCAGCTAGTTTGAATGACTTTGTATACTGCAGAGTAGCTTGTGGATTTACTCCAGGTGGAACTAAAGTCTGATTTAACACTCGATTATATTTCACATCATTCATCCAGATCTGTGAAGTAACTAAAGGTATTACATACATGTAGTGGAGGAAAAGTACACAATTTACCTCTGAACTGTAGTGGAGTAGAAGTACACAGTAGCAAAACATTGAAATACTAAAAGTACAAGTATCTCAAAATTGTACCCAAGTATAGTACTTGAGTTTATGAACTTAGTTACTTTACACCAGTGGCTATGAAGATAGAAAGACTAAGCCTTGCACAGAGGCATGAAAATACATTTCCAAAAAGCTCAACAGTGCTGCCAACATTATAAACTGACTGCTACACAATTAAAATAAATGCTTTTATATATTTCTATTAGATGTGACTCTTTGGCGTTTCTGTTATTATTAACTGCTTTAGTTGTTCTGACTGCTAACATCCTGTTATTCCTCATTTTAAAGCCGATATCCCGTGGGGTCGGGGGGTCGGGGGGCTCGGGCCTCGGATCCTTGTCACCTTTTTCATACCTGATGAGTTTGCATCCCTGAAAAAGGTACAACTGTATTCTGGCTGAGGAAACTGAACGGGATGCAGGGGAAGTCAATCAGTACATAAAGAAGACATTAACTTTCATTTATGGTCAAAATAAAAAGAAACTATTGTATTTAAAAAACACAAACTTAGGAAACGATTATAAACTAATGTTTGGAATAACCCAGCGGCCCTGAACTCATCCATAAATATAAAAGTGTTCTATTTTATTATCCGTTTCAGAAACCTCTGCTTATTTTTTGCAACCCAGTCTCACAAAAACACGTGTAATACTTTGTTTGTCCACAGCGCAAGGCGTAGTATATTCACAAATAACCCTCTCAAGACGTGACATGGCTACAATATTTAATAACATATTCATTTCTAATGGCCAGTGTCCGTGTCACGTGATCTCCAACTTTACCACCGTGAGACAAAACCATTCCCTAACCCTAGAAAGTCCTAAATTGTAGGATAGTTTGGCGTTAAAATGCTTTTTGATTCTTCTAGCAAGAAGTGTATATCGTACTTTTAGAGTATGGATGTGTCGGATCTATAGTTTGAAAGATATTACGAAGATTATTTGAGGTCAGGAGGACGTGTATATTCTACGTCTTTAACCACAGAGGTTGCTCTGAGCGCACCCTGTGATTGCGAGACGTCTTTCCCCCTCTTCATTTCTATTAGCCAGCGTCCATGTACAGTTGGCGTCCACTCTCACCGCGTGAAAACAGTATTTACGGTCTCTGCGTTTTCTGAGTAAAACCGGAAGTATCCGGTAGTGGCTCAGTAGGGACTGTGAGCCGTAGGGTCGCCGGTTCAAGTCCCCTAACAGACCTAAATATGGAGAGTGGACTGCTACTTGGAGTGGTCCCAGTTCACCTCCTGCCCTGCTGTGGTGCCCTTGGTGCTAGACTCCTGGTTCGAGACTCCTGGTGCTAGACTCCTGGTGCTAGACTCCTGGTGCTAGACTCCTGGTTCGAGACTCCTGGTGCTAGACTCCTGGTGCTAGACTCCTGGTGCTAGACTCCTGGTGCTAGACTCCTGGTGCCAGACTCCTGGTGCTAGACTCCTGGTGCTAGACTCCTGGTGCTAGACTCCTGGTGCTAGACTCGTAGTGCTAGACTCCTGGTGCTAGACTCCTGGTACTAGACTCCTGGTGCTAGACTCCTGCTACTAGACTCCTGGTGCTAGACTCCTGGTGCTAGACTCCTGGTGCTAGACTCCTGGTGCTAGACTCCTGGTGCTAGACTCCTGGTGCTAGACTCCTGGTTCTAGACTCCTGGTACTAGACTTCTGGTGCTAGACTCCTGGTGCTAGACTCCTGGTGCTAGACTCCTGGTTCTAGACTCGTAGTGCTAGACTCCTGGTGCTAGACTCCTGGTACTAGACTCCTGGTGCTAGACTTCTGGTGCTAGACTCCTGGTGCTAGACTCCTGGTGCCAGACTCCTGGTGCCAGACTCCTGGTGCCAGACTCCTGGTGCTAGACTCCTGGTGCTAGACTCCTGGTGCTAGACTCCTGGTGCTAGACCCCTGGTGCTAGACTCCTGGTGCTAGACTCCTGGTGCTAGACTCCTGGTGCTAGACTCCTGGTGCTAGACTCGTAGTGCTAGACTCCTGGTGCTAGACTCCTGGTGCTAGACTCCTGGTACTAGACTCCTGGTGCTAGACTGCTGGTGCTAGACTCCTGGTACTAGACTCCTGGTACTAGACTCCTGGTACTAGACTCCTGGTGCTAGACTCCTGGTGCTAGACTCCTGGTGCTAGACTCCTGGTTCTAGACTCCTGATCCTAGACTCCTGGTCCTAGACTCGTGGTGCTAGACTCCTGGTGCTAGACTCCTGGTACTAGACTCCTGGTGCTAGACTCCTGGTGCTAGACTCCTGGTGCTAGACTCCTGGTTCTAGACTCCTGGTGCTAGACTCCTGGTACTAGACTCCCGGTACTAGACTCCCGGTACTAGACTCCCGGTACTAGACTCCCGGTTCTAGACTCCCGGTTCTAGACTCCCGGTACTAGACTCCTGGTGCTAGACTCCTGGTGCTAGACTCCTGGTACTAGACTCCTGGTGCTAGACTCCTGGTGCTAGACTCCTGGTGCTAGACTCCTGGTGCTAGACTCCTGGTGCTAGACTCCTGGTGCCAGACTCCTGGTGCCAGACTCCTGGTGCCAGACTCCTGGTGCTAGACTCCTGGTGCCAGACTCCTGGTTCTAGACTCCTGGTGCCAGACTCCTGGTGCCAGACTCCTGGTGCCAGACTCCTGGTGCCAGACTCCTGGTGCTAGACTCCTGGTGCTAGACTCCTGGTTCTAGACTCCTGGTGCTAGACTCCTGGTGCTAGACTCCTGGTACTAGACTCCTGGTTCTAGACTCCTGGTGCTAGACTCCTGGTACTAGACTCGTAGTGCTAGACTCCTGGTACTAGACTCCTGGTGCTAGACTCCTGGTGCTAGACTCCTGGTACTAGACTCCTGGTGCTAGACTCCTGCTACTAGACTCCTGGTGCTAGACTCCTGGTGCTAGACTCCTGGTGCTAGACTCCTGGTTCTAGACTCCTGGTACTAGACTTCTGGTGCTAGACTCCTGGTGCTAGACTCCTGGTGCTAGACTCCTGGTGCTAGACTCCTGGTGCTAGACTCGTAGTGCTAGACTCCTGGTGCTAGACTCCTGGTGCTAGACTCCTGGTACTAGACTCCTGGTGCTAGACTCCTGGTGCTAGACTCCTGGTTCTAGACTCCTGGTACTAGACTCCTGGTACTAGACTCCTGGTGCTAGACTCCTGGTACTAGACTCCTGGTTCTAGACTCCTGGTTCTAGACTCCTGGTTCTAGACTCCTGATCCTAGACTCCTGGTCCTAGACTCGTGGTGCTAGACTCCTGGTGCTAGACTCCTGGTGCTAGACTCCTGGTGCTAGACTCCTGGTGCTAGACTCCTGGTGCTAGACTCCTGGTTCTAGACTCCTGGTGCTAGACTCCTGGTACTAGACTCCCGGTACTAGACTCCCGGTACTAGACTCCCGGTACTAGACTCCCGGTTCTAGACTCCCGGTTCTAGACTCCCGGTTCTAGACTCCCGGTGCTAGACTCCCGGTGCTAGACTCCTGGTGCTAGACTCCTGGTGCTAGACTCCTGGTGCTAGACTCCTGGTGCCAGACTCCTGGTGCCAGACTCCTGGTGCCAGACTCCTGGTGCCAGACTCCTGGTGCTAGACTCCTGGTGCTAGACTCCTGGTTCTAGACTCCTGGTGCTAGACTCCTGGTGCTAGACTCCTGGTGCCAGACTCCTGGTGCTAGACTCCTGGTACTAGACTCCTGGTTCTAGACTCCTGGTGCTAGACTCCTGGTGCTAGACTCCTGGTACTAGACTCGTAGTGCTAGACTCCTGGTACTAGACTCCTGGTGCTAGACTCCTGGTGCTAGACTCCTGGTGCTAGACTCCTGGTGCTAGACTCCTGGTGCTAGACTCCTGGTACTAGACTCCTGGTGCTAGACTCCTAGTACTAGACTCCCGGTACTAGACTCCCGGTTCTAGACTCCCGGTTCTAGACTCCTGGTACTAGACTCCTGGTGCTAGACTCCTGGTGCTAGACTCCTGGTACTAGACTCCTGGTTCTAGACTCCTGGTGCTAGACTCCTGGTGCTAGACTCCTGGTGCCAGACTCCTGGTGCTAGACTCCTGGTGCCAGACTCCTGGTGCTAGACTCCTGGTGCCAGACTCCTGGTTCTAGACTCCTGGTGCCAGACTCCTGGTGCCAGACTCCTGGTGCTAGACTCCTGGTGCCAGACTCCTGGTGCTAGACTCCTGGTGCTAGACTCCTGGTTCTAGACTCCTGGTGCTAGACTCCTGGTGCCAGACTCCTGGTGCTAGACTCCTGGTACTAGACTCCTGGTTCTAGACTCCTGGTGCTAGACTCCTGGTGCTAGACTCCTGGTACTAGACTCGTAGTGCTAGACTCCTGGTACTAGACTCCTGGTGCTAGACTCCTGGTGCTAGACTCCTGGTGCTAGACTCCTGGTACTAGACTCGTAGTGCTAGACTCCTGGTACTAGACTCGTAGTGCTAGACTCCTGGTGCTAGACTCCTAGTGCTAGACATTACATTACATTACATATCACTTGCTTTTATCCAAAGCAACTTACATACTCAATACTGTGGGCAATCCCCACAGGAGCAATTTGGGGTGAAGTATCTCAGGGACACAATGACATACTGACTGCATTGGGGTTTGAACCTGTGACCCCTGATCCGAACACCAACGCACTAACCCCACTACGCCACACGCCTCCCTGGTGCTATACTCCTGGTGCTAGACTCATGGTGCTAGTCTCCTGGTGCTAGACTCCTGATCCTAGACTCCTGGTCCTAGACTCGTGGTGCTAGACTCCTGGTGCTAGACTCCTGGTGCTAGACTCCTGGTGCTAGACTCCTGGTACTAGACTCCTGGTTCTAGACTCCTGGTGCTAGACTCCTGGTGCTAGACTCCTGGTGCTAGACTCCTGGTGCTAGACTCCTGGTGCCAGACTCCTGGTGCTAGACTCCTGGTGCCAGACTCCTGGTGCTAGACTCCTGGTGCCAGACTCCTGGTTCTAGACTCCTGGTGCCAGACTCCTGGTGCCAGACTCCTGGTGCTAGACTCCTGGTGCCAGACTCCTGGTGCTAGACTCCTGGTGCTAGACTCCTGGTTCTAGACTCCTGGTGCTAGACTCCTGGTGCTAGACTCCTGGTGCCAGACTCCTGGTGCTAGACTCCTGGTACTAGACTCCTGGTTCTAGACTCCTGGTGCTAGACTCCTGGTGCTAGACTCCTGGTACTAGACTCGTAGTGCTAGACTCCTGGTACTAGACTCCTGGTGCTAGACTCCTGGTGCTAGACTCCTGGTGCTAGACTCCTGGTACTAGACTCGTAGTGCTAGACTCCTGGTACTAGACTCGTAGTGCTAGACTCCTGGTGCTAGACTCCTAGTGCTAGACATTACATTACATTACATATCACTTGCTTTTATCCAAAGCAACTTACATACTCAATACTGTGGGCAATCCCCACAGGAGCAATTTGGGGTGAAGTATCTCAGGGACACAATGACATACTGACTGCATTGGGGTTTGAACCTGTGACCCCTGATCCGAACACCAACGCACTAACCCCACTACGCCACACGCCTCCCTGGTGCTATACTCCTGGTGCTAGACTCATGGTGCTAGTCTCCTGGTGCTAGACTCCTGATCCTAGACTCCTGGTCCTAGACTCGTGGTGCTAGACTCCTGGTGCTAGACTCCTGGTGCTAGACTCCTGGTGCTAGACTCCTGGTACTAGACTCCTGGTGCTAGACTCCTGGTACTAGACTCCTGGTGCTAGACTCCTGGTGCTAGACTCCTGGTACTAGACTCCTGGTACTAGACTCCTGGTGCTAGACTCCTGGTGCTAGACTCCTGGTACTAGACTCCTGGTGCCAGACTCCTGGTACTAGACTCCTGGTACTAGACTCCTGGTCCTAGACTCGTGGTGCTAGACTCCTGGTGCTAGACTTCTGGTGCTAGACTCCTGGTGCTAGACTCCTGGTACTAGACTCCTGGTGCTAGACTCCTGGTGCTAGACTCCTGGTACTAGACTCCTGGTTCTAGACTCCTGGTGCTAGACTCCTAGTACTAGACTCCCGGTACTAGACTCCCGGTACTAGACTCCCGGTTCTAGACTCCCGGTGCTAGACTCCCGGTGCTAGACTCCTGGTGCTAGACTCCTGGTACTAGACTCCTGGTGCTAGACTCCTGGTGCTAGACTCCTGGTGCTAGACTCCTGGTGCCAGACTCCTGGTGCCAGACTCCTGGTGCTAGACTCCTGGTGCTAGACTCCTGGTGCCAGACTCCTGGTGCTAGACTCCTGGTACTAGACTCCTGGTTCTAGATTCCTGGTGCTAGACTCCTGGTTCTAGACTCCTGGTGCTAGACTCCTGGTTCTAGACTCCTGGTGCTAGACTCCTGGTGCTAGACTCCTGGTGCTAGACTCCTGGTGCCAGACTCCTGGTGCTAGACTCCTGGTGCTAGACTCCTGGTTCTAGACTCCTGGTACTAGACTCCTGGTGCTAGACTCCTGGTGCTAGACTCCTGGTGCTAGACTCCTGGTGCTAGACTCCTGGTGCTAGACTCCTGGTTCTAGACTCCTGGTGCTAGACTCCTGGTGCTAGACTCCTGGTACTAGACTCGTAGTGCTAGACTCCTGGTACTAGACTCGTAGTGCTAGACTCCTGGTGCTAGACTCCTAGTGCTAGACATTACATTACATTACATATCACTTGCTTTTATCCAAAGCAACTTACATACTCAATACTGTGGGCAATCCCCACAGGAGCAATTTGGGGTGAAGTATCTCAGGGACACAATGACATACTGACTGCATTGGGGTTTGAACCTGTGACCCCTGATCCGAACACCTACGCACTAACCCCACTACGCCACACGCCTCCCTGGTGCTATACTCCTGGTGCTAGACTCATGGTGCTAGTCTCCTGGTGCTAGACTCCTGGTTCTAGACTCCTGGTGCTAGACTCCTGGTGCTAGACTCCTGGTGCTAGACTCGTAGTGCCAGACTCCTGGTGCTAGACTCGTAGTGCTGGACTCCTGGTGCTAGACTCCTAGTGCTAGACTTCTGGTTCTAGACTCCTGGTGCTAGACTCCTGGTGCTAGACTCCTGGTTCTAGACTGCTGGTCCTAGACTCGTGGTGCTAGACTCATAGTGCTGGACTCCTGGTGCTAGACTCCTAGTGCTAGACTCCTGGTGCTAGACTCCTGGTCCTAGACTCCTGGTGCTAGACTCATAGTGCTGGACTCCTGGTGCTAGACTCCTGGTGCTAGACTCCTGGTCCTAGACTCCTGGTGCTAGACTCATAGTGCTGGACTCCTGGTGCTAGACTCCTAGTGCTAGACTCCTGGTGCTAGACTCCTAGTGCTAGACTCCTGGTGCTAGACTCCTGGTGCCAGACTCCTGGTGCTAGACTCCTGGTGCTAGACTCCTGGTGCTAGACTCCTGGTGCTAGACTCCTGGTGCCAGACTCCTGGTGCCAGACTCCTGGTGCTAGACTCCTGGTGCTAGACTCCTGGTGCTAGACTCCTGGTACTAGACTGCTGGTGCTAGACTCCTGGTTTTAGACTCCTAGTGCTAGACTCCTGGTTTTAGACTCCTGGTTTTAGACTCCTGGTGCTAGACTCCTAGTGCTAGGATGGGTTAAAAGCAGAGAACACATGTCACTGTGTGCTGTATGTGAGAACATGAAAGAGGGTTTCATCCTCCTATCCTATTCTATTCTCACTGTTGAATGATTGTACAGTGATATGATATCTGCAGTACTCATCAACTAAAAAACATCAGTTTGTCCAGCTTACCCACGACATTAAGTGGTTTAAATTGAGTGAAGATGTGTATCCATGTCACGCTTTGAGAGGGCTATTTGTGAATAAACTACGTTCTGCCCTGTGGACAAACGTCGCTATTACACGTTGTTTTGTGAGACTGAGTTGTTTGTCATTTTGACCCAATTCTGTATTTTCTGTTGATGACCCTGCAGAAGTATTCCCCCCCCCCTTACTTCCTGTTACCCCCCCCCCCCCCCCCCCCCCCTCACTTCCTGTCAGCCCCTCCCTCTCCTCTCTTACTCACTCCCCCCCCCTGTCAGCCCCTCCCTTCCTGCTCCAGAGGGGATTTCCCAGCATGCTTCCTCTTTCACTGTTTAAAAGACTCCGCGATGCCTTCAGGGACAAACAGACTTTGTTCTCAGAAAATAGGCAAAGAATAAATACATAAATAAATACAAAATATATTAAAATTAATACATTTGATGGATAAAAAGATGAGTACACCTAAAATGCATGGAAAGATAAATGAATCATTTGATCGAATCACAAACCGCTGCAGGAGGTGAGCGCAGATACAAAAGGTGCAGAAGAAGAAGAAGTGAAACAGGACATTTAATAAAGTGCAGAAGAAGAAGTGAAAGTGTCCTCAGGTTAATAACGGTACGTTCAGGGATCCTCCTCAGCTCGTTAATCTCAGTGTTCACCGTACACACTTTCCTCTCATCAAACTAAAACAAATTAAGTTATATCAAATGTATTTCAATTTGATATAATGTATTTAATAATACAAAAAAACAGGAGTCTAGCACCAGGAGTCTGGCACCAGGAGTCTGGCACCAGGAGTCTGGCACCAGGAGTCTGGCACCAGGAGTCTGGCACCATGAGTCTGGCACCATGAGTCTAGCACCATGAGTCTGGCACCAGGAGTCTGGCACCAGGAGTCTGGCACTGGCACCAGGAGTCTGGCACCAGGAGTCTAGCACCAGGAGTCTGGCACCAGGAGTCTGGCGCCATGAGTCTAGCACCAGGAGTCTGGCACCAGGAGTCTGGCACCATGAGTCTGGCACCAGGAGTCTGGCACCAGGAGTCTAGCACCAGGAGTCTGGCACCAGGAGTCTAGCACCAGGAGTCTAGCACCAGGAGTCTGGCACCAGGAGTCTAGCACCAGGAGTCTGGCACTGGCACCAGGAGTCTGGCACCAGGAGTCTGGCACCATGAGTCTGGCACCAGGAGTCTGGCACCAGGAGTCTAGCACCAGGAGTCTAGCACCAGGAGTCTAGCACCAGGAGTCTGGCACTGGCACCAGGAGTCTGGCACCAGGAGTCTGGCACCATGAGTCTGGCACCATGAGTCTGGCACCAGGAGTCTGGCACCAGGAGTCTAGCACCAGGAGTCTGGCACCAGGAGTCTAGCACCAGGAGTCTGGCACCAGGAGTTTGGCACCAGGAGTCTGGCACTGGCACCAGGAGTCTGGCACTGGCACCAGGAGTCTAGCACCAGGAGTCTGGCACCAGGAGTCTGGCACCAGGAGTCTGGCACCAGGAGTCTGGCACCAGGAGTCTGGCACCAGGAGTCTGGCACCAGGAGTCTGGCACCATGAGTCTGGCACCATGAGTCTAGCACCATGAGTCTGGCACCAGGAGTCTGGCACCAGGAGTCTGGCACTGGCACCAGGAGTCTGGCACCAGGAGTCTAGCACCAGGAGTCTGGCACCAGGAGTCTGGCGCCATGAGTCTAGCACCAGGAGTCTGGCACCAGGAGTCTGGCACCATGAGTCTGGCACCAGGAGTCTGGCACCAGGAGTCTAGCACCAGGAGTCTGGCACCAGGAGTCTAGCACCAGGAGTCTAGCACCAGGAGTCTGGCACCAGGAGTCTAGCACCAGGAGTCTGGCACTGGCACCAGGAGTCTGGCACCAGGAGTCTGGCACCAGGAGTCTGGCACCAGGAGTCTGGCACCAGGAGTCTAGCACCAGGAGTCTAGCACCAGGAGTCTAGCACCAGGAGTCTGGCACTGGCACCAGGAGTCTGGCACCAGGAGTCTGGCACCATGAGTCTGGCACCAGGAGTCTGGCACCAGGAGTCTAGCACCAGGAGTCTGGCACCAGGAGTCTAGCACCAGGAGTCTGGCACCAGGAGTTTGGCACCAGGAGTCTGGCACTGGCACCAGGAGTCTGGCACTGGCACCAGGAGTCTGGCACCAGGAGTCTGGCACCATGAGTCTGGCACCAGGAGTCTGGCACCAGGAGTCTGGCACCATGAGTCTGGCACCATGAGTCTGGCACCAGGAGTCTGGCACCAGGAGTCTGGCACCAGGAGTCTGGCACCAGTAGTCTGGCACCATGAGTCTGGCACCAGGAGTCTGGCACCAGGAGTCTAGCACCAGGAGTCTGGCACCAGCAGTCTGGCACCAGGAGTCTGGCACCAGGAGTCTGGCACCAGTAGTCTAGCACCAGGAGTCTGGCACCAGGAGTCTGGCACCAGGAGTCTGGCACCATGAGTCTGGCACCAGGAGTCTGGCACCAGGAGTCTAGCACCAGGAGTCTAGCACCAGGAGTCTGGCACCAGGAGTCTGGCACCAGGAGTCTAGCACCAGGAGTCTGGCACCAGGAGTCTGGCACCAGGAGTCTGGCACCATGAGTCTAGCACCAGGAGTCTGGCACCAGGAGTCTGGCACCAGGAGTCTGGCACCAGGAGTCTGGCACCAGGAGTCTAGCACCAGGAGTCTGGCACCAGGAGTCTGGCACCAGGAGTCTGGCACCAGGAGTCTAGCACCAGGAGTCTGACAAGTGTTTTTATTTTTAAATAATTATAAAAGTTTCTCCATATATTTTGATATCTGTTTCCTCTCAGTGTGTTCTCCTCTGAGAGGAAGCTCCTGCAGAACGTTCCACACACAGCTGTGACATTCAGTCTGTTAGTGTGTGTGTGTGTGAGCGCTGGTCCTCACACACATGTTACATGCTGACTTGTGTGTGTGTGTGTGTGTGTTTGTGTGTGTCAGCTGTCGTTGATACATTTAGCGCCTTATTCAGGGCGAACGGTGCGTCTCTTGTTGCTGCAAAGGATTGTGGGAAGGCTTTATCTCCTTTCCTAAAGGATGCTCCAGTGTTTCCTAAAGGAGACGACAGAGGAAGCATCGAAGCTCCTTTCCTTTATTCAGAGACTCAGACATACCTCTGTATTCCTGAGGAGTTTGAACACGACGGGCAAAACAAAGTGTTTTCAAGTTGGAGATATTTCCGTCAATAAACTACAAACATGGCGTCCGAACATCCCCTGGAGAATATACATTTGTAACTGTTTTATTTATTGAATCCCAGCAGAAATACCTTTTTATGAAGTACTTTCTGGTTTCTCCAGAGTTTCTCCAGAGACAGGAAATGCCTCTGAGTTGATCTGCCTCACTTCCTGTCTGCAGATCAACAGGAATTCTGTTTTTCTTTGTTTCTGGTGTTCTGCAGAAACAAAGTGCTTCCTGTTTTCAGACGTCTCAACTCTTCATGTTGTTTTGAACATGTGACAGATTAGTGCTCTATGGTTCTTTATCTTATTAGGCGCTTTCACATCGAGTACTTTGCTGTACTTAGTTCATCAGAACTCTTTAGTTCATCAGAACTCTTTAGTTCATCAGAACTCTTTAGTTCATGAGAACTCTTTAGTTCATCAGAACTCTTTAGTCCATCAGAACTCTTTAGTTCATGAGAACTCTTTAGTTCATCAGAACTCTTTAGTTCATCAGAACTCTTTAGTTCATGAGAACTCTTTAGTTCATGAGAACTCTTTAGTTCATCAGAACTCTTTAGTTCATGAGAACTCTTTAGTTCATCAGAACTCTTTAGTCCATCAGAACTCTTTAGTTCATCAGAACTCTTTAGTTCATCAGAACTCTTTAGTCCATCAGAACTCTTTAGTTCATGAGAACTCTTTAGTTCATCAGAACTCTTTAGTTCATCAGAACTCTTTAGTTCATCAGAACTAAAGAGTTCTCATGAACTAAAGAGTTCTCATGAACTAAGTACAGATCACGTTCACACCGGAATAAGTCCCTGAGGGAGGATTAGGCAAATGAAGCCGCTGACGTCACTTCTTCTTCTTCTGCTTTGGGTTTACTGGCAGGCCGCAAACAACTTCACGGCGTATACTGCCACCCGGAGTCCCCGGAAAAAAAAGATTGAACAAAAACAACATCAAATATCAAATATAATTTAAATAACTAGGTTAACATTTAGATTCTGAAATAAACACGGACAATTTAAAAAATGAACGGCACCTGAATGCATCATCAATCCTCAGACAGTTACTGCAGGAGAGAGGAATCTCACACACACACACACACACACACACACACTCCTCTCAGCTGTTCCTCTGATGACTGTAGAGAATGAATCAGATCCAGTTTCAGATTCTCTTGATTCTTCAGTAACTCTCATTCTCAAAGTGTCTCTAAATGTCTCTGATCTTCTCTGACGTCTGTCTTTATTTTTACTCTCAGTTTCTGCTTCATGTATTTTAGGACAGAGTGTCTTTGTTCCTCTGAACGTCCTCGCAGTGATTTACAGACTCAGATGTAGCAGAGATCTCTTTAAGTCTCCCTGTGAGCACAGTGTGCTCTGATTGGTCGGGACGTTGTGAATCGCGCTGAGCTCCGTGGAGGTGTTGTTTCCTTGTTTAGGATACACAGCCAAACTCATCCTGAGCACACACAAAGTCACAGCCCAAGTAAAAACAATAAGTGTGGCTTGATATTGAGTAAGAAAAAGGTTGATAAACGCTGTGAGAAAGGGTCTGCAGAGAGAATGGGTCTGCGGAGAGAATGGGTCTGCGGAGAGAATGGGTCTGCGGAGAGAGTGGGTCTGCGGAGAGAGTGGGTCTGCGGAGAGAGTGGGTCTGCGGAGAGAGTGGGTCTGCGGAGAGAGTGGGTCTGCGGAGAGAAAGGGTCTGCGGAGAGAATGGGTCTGCGGAGAGAGTGGGTCTGCGGAGAGAGTGGGTCTGCGGAGAGAGTGGGGTCTGCGGAGAGAGTGGGTCTGCGGAGAGAGTGGGTCTGCGGAGAGAGTGGGTCTGCGGAGAGAGTGGGTCTGCGGAGAGAGTGGGTCTGCGGAGAGAGTGGGTCTGCGGAGAGAAAGGGTCTGCGGAGAGAAAAGGGGTCTGCGGAGAGAGTGGGTCTGCGGAGAGAGTGGTCTGCGGAGAGAGTGGGTCTGCGGAGAGAGTGGGTCTGCGGACAGAGTGGGTCTGCGGACAGAGTGGGTCTGCGGAGAGAGTGGGTCTGCGGAGAGAGTGGGTCTGCGGACAGAATGGGTCTGCGGAGAGATCCCAACTGTCTGTTATCAGCCTGCAGCCAGGGAGGAGAAATCAGCTGCCTGCTCCCTGCACACAGATGTGTGTGTGAGGAAGTCCGTGGATTGGTCAATTTGGACCAATCAGCGGGGGCTTAACGTAACAGCGCCACGGACGTAACGTAACGGCTCCACGGATTGGTCCATTTTGTTCCGGGTACGGCATGACCGTATCGCGTCATAGCTCTGGGCGTGGCTACTGGGTATCCAGACGTCACCATGCCCAGGAAGAACATGAGAAATCTCCAACGAGGCGTTTTAGGGAGGTATTCTCTGTGTTAGAGTTTTACTCGCTACAGGGTGTACTTTGAGGGTTTTGACTCTGCACACCGTTTACATGCATAAAAACCTTCATAACACAAGGGGACGGGTAATAACCGGAACAGCATGACATGGGACCTTTAAGTCTCTCTGTGACGTCTCTCCCTGAAACACATCTAGAGGTTTCAGAGACAGATCCTGATCCTCACACACACACACACACACACACACACACACACACACACACACACACACACACACACACACACACACACACACACTCCTCTCAGTGTGTGAAGTGTCTCTGGATGATTTGCAGTTCATTCAGGTC
>NW_022988010.1:37500-45819 GCF_902827165.1 Trematomus bernacchii | reverse complement strand
CCAGGAGTCTAGTGCATGCTAGAACAGGAGCAGTACCACCAGGAGTCTAGTACTAGGAGTATAGGACCAGGAGTCTAGAACCAGGAGTCTAGAACCAGGAGTCTAGTACCACCAGGAGTCTAGAACTAGGAGTCTAGTACCAGGAGTCTAGTACCAGGAGTCTAGCACCAGGAGTCTAGCACCAGGAGTATAGCACCAGGAGTATAGCACCAGGAGTCTAGCACCAGGAGTCTAGCACCAGGAGTCTAGCACCAGGAGTATAGCACCAGGAGTCTAGTACCAGGAGTCTAGCACCAGGAGTCTAGTACTAGGAGTCTAGAACTAGGAGTCTAGTGCCAGGAGTCTAGTGCCAGGAGTCTAGAACCAGGAGTCTAGTACCACCAGGAGTCTAGTACTAGGAGTATAGGACCAGGAGTCTAGAACCAGGAGTCTAGAACCAGGAGTCTAGTACCACCAGGAGTCTAGTAATAGGAGTCTAGAACCAGGAGTCTAGTGCCAGGAGTCTAGAACCAGGAGTCTAGTACCAGGAGTCTAGTACCGCCAGGAGTATAGCACCAGGAGTCTAGTACCAGGAGTCTAGTACCAGGAGTCTAGTACCAGGAGTCTAGCACCAGGAGTCTAGTACCAGGAGTCTAGAACCAGGAGTCTAGAACCAGGAGTCTAGAACCAGGAATCTAGTGCCAGGAGTCTAGAACCAGGAGTCTAGTACCAGGAGTCTAGCACCAGGAGTCTAGCACCAGGAGTCTAGCACCAGGAGTCTAGTACCAGGAGTCTAGAACCAGGAGTCTAGAACCAGGAGTCTAGAACCAGGAATCTAGTGCCAGGAATCTAGTGCCAGGAGTCTAGAACCAGGAGTCTAGCACCAGGAGTCTAGCACCAGGAGAAGTGGGCAGCTATTGTACAACCCCCGGGGAGCAATTGGAGTGAGGGAGGTGGGGGGGTTGTCCGGTGCCTTGCTCAAGGGCACCACGGCAGGGCAGGAGGTGAACTGGGACCTCTCCAAGTAGCAGTCCACACTCCATACTTTAAGTCTGTTCGGGGACTTGAACCGGCGACCCTATAGCTCCCAGTCCAAGCCCCAAGTGACTGAGCCACTACTCTCTATGTTTGTAATGTTTTACGTGCTTTAATGTTCACATTTCTACATATTAGTTGTTTTAAAAATGGTAGTACAAGGTGCACAATTCCCTTTAAGTTCTTATATTTATATACTGTATATTCTTTGCTTATCTACTTTACTACACATTATTACTACACCAAATACCAACATTGTAATTCAAGATGCATTGTTGTAAATGCGATGTGTTTGCAGCTCTGGGTCTCTCTTCATAAGGATGATTATTATACTGAATTCGTAGCATTAGCATTTTATTTGGCAGCTTTATGATAAGAGAGGTCTGAGGGTTCTGAAGTCTTTCCTCAGCCAGGCCCTGACGATCTGGATCAGAGTCTGTGTCTCTGGCCCTGACGATCTGGATCAGGGTCTGTGTCTCTGGCCCTGACGCTCTGGATCAGGGTCTGTGTCTCTGGCTCTGACGATCTGGATCAGGGTCTGTGTCTCTGGCCCTGACGATCTGGATCAGGGTCTGTGTCTCTGGCTCTGACGCTCTGGATCAGGGTCTGTGTCTCTGGCCCTGACGCTCTGGATCAGGGTCTGTGTCTCTGGCTCTGACGATCTGGATCAGGGTCTGTGTCTCTGGCCCTGACGATCTGGATCAGGGTCTGTGTCTCTGGCTCTGACGCTCTGGATCAGGGTCTGTGTCTCTGGCCCTGACGATCTGGATCAGGGTCTGTGTCTCTGGCCCTGACGCTCTAGATCAGGGTCTGTGTCTCTGGCCCTGAGGATCTGGATCAGAGTCTGTGTCTCTGGCCCTGACGCTCTGGATCAGGGTCTGTGTCTCTGGCCCTGACGATCTGGATCAGGGTCTGTGTCTCTGGCCCTGACGCTCTGGATCAGGGTCTGTGTCTCTGGCCCTGACGATCTGGATCAGGGTCTGTGTCTCTGGCCCTGACGCTCTGGATCAGGGTCTGTGTCTCTGGCCCTGAGGATCTGGATCAGAGTCTGTGTCTCTGGCCCTGACGCTCTGGATCAGAGTCTGTGTCTCTGGCCCTGACGCTCTGGATCAGGGTCTGTGTCTCTGGCCCTGAGGATCTGGATCAGAGTCTGTGTCTCTGGCCCTGACGCTCTGGATCAGGGTCTGTGTCTCTGGCCCTGACGATCTGGATCAGGGTCTGTGTCTCTGGCCCTGACGCTCTGGATCAGGGTCTGTGTCTCTGGCCCTGAGGATCTGGATCAGAGTCTGTGTCTCTGGCCCTGACGCTCTGGATCAGAGTCTGTGTCTCTGGCCCTGACGCTCTGGATCAGGGTCTGTGTCTCTGGCCCTGAGGATCTGGATCAGAGTCTGTGTCTCTGGCCCTGAGGATCAGACGAGGACAGAGTCTCTTTCTGAGGGATTGCTTTATCGATCGCAGACAGACTTTGACTTTGCAGCGCGGTGATTTACGGCTGACCTCGCATACAGAGCAGCTAATACTGACGTGTTGCTTTGGAGGAAGAGGATGACGAAGAGGAAAGAGGAAACGGATAGAATAATGAATGAGAGGCGGGGAGAGAAAGGGAGGAGGGGAAAACACAAAAGAGTAGAGAAAAGAGAGGACAAACATGGTGCAGGAATCTATTTCTGTGTTGGTCCCTGAAGGCAGCATCTCCTAGACCAGGGCTCTCCAACACGTCGATCGCGAGCTACCGGTAGCTCGCGGGCAGCTTTTCAGTAGCTCGCCGCTCGATTATCGATGATAGCGTATGGTTGCTTATTGATTTTTCGGCCGCGGGTGGACAATAAAGTTTTTTTATTTTAGAATTTTTTCTGTCACACGAATATCAAATGGTCGGTGACGCAGAGATCAAGGAACAGACGTGACAGCACCACAGCGACAACACACACGGAGCAGTCTGCTTTCTCCACCAGCACCAGTCCAGAACCAACAGCAGAATGACCCGCTCTGAATCAGGCCCTGTCGCTGCGCCTCAGAGACACACAGGGAGGGATTTGTGTTTTTTGAAAAACACTCGTTATCGTCATGTCAAGTTTTTGGTGGATGTAATCAAGTCTTGGATTGCAGAGTATGAATGTCCTCTTGCTATTTTCAGTTGATAAATACTTGTGTAAAGTTTGTGAAGGCAGGAGGAAAGCTTCCGCGATCACCGTCTCCTCTGTTCCTCCAAACCCCGCCCCCTCCCTGAAAATAATGAGTGACAGGCTGATAGTGACCCGAGAGAAACTTTATTATTCACTTAATCACTGATTGAGATATGATGAAGCTAACTTAATCTCATACATTCATGGGATTTATGTAACAGTAAGACAGAGAATGTAAGTGTTTTTTGACAGAAGACCGTTGCTAGAAGCTGCAGCTAGACTGCAGAAGTATTCGTTTTTTGTTTTTGAGGATGGAACCATTTTCACACACAGATATAGGGAGGCTAGACCTATACAATTGATTTATTATGGTTTATAATTTAATGTCAAGACGAAGAAGAAGAAGAAAAAGATGGCTGAACAACTGTTCAGTGTCAATCCTGTGGAGATCTCCAAAATAATGTTCAGCTTAAGTCTCAGCAAAACTCACAACATTTCTGGAGCCTTGTAGACCCAGAAAACTATAAGAACATTCACCAAGCAGCACTGAAAATGTCTGCTTTATTTGGTTCTGTTCTACATACCTTTGTGAAGCAGCTTTTTCTGACATGAATGAAATCTAAATACAGAACAAGACCGACTGATGAACATTTAAATGACTCTATTAGAGTGAACCTAAGTGGGTCCAGCATACACCTGTATGGTGGACTCCATGCAGTGCCATTCATCTCACTAACAAAAGAGTGACATGCTTGTAAGGTGGTGATTAAGGACATTTATGTGAATGTTCAGTGATGTACTTATTATGTGGGCCATAATAATATGTGAGAAATCTTCGTTTTCTTGGACCTTGATGTGAAGTTAAGATTTGTGATAAGCTTTAGTTATTGCAATTTCACACGTGTACAAAAGTATAGCTTAATTCAACTGATGAGGGCTATGTGAATAAATGTAAGCGATGTGATGCAAGTAGCTCTTGGCCACTTTCATTTTTTGAAAGTAGCTCTCAGATGAAGAAAGGTTGGAGACCCCTGTCCTAGACCAATGGGATTCCTCCATGTGATTTTACATTAGGTCAGAAAATAATCTCTGTTTCAAAAGAAACGTTTATGATATTTACACGTTTAGTTCAGCAGGATGATCTCCACATATCAACACCACTTTATGATTTATGAAGTAAAAAGCTAACGTTGGGCTATAAAGGAACTACAGCACGGTCACATGACTTCACGTCACCACCGCTAAGCTAAAGGTGGCTAATGTTGGGCTATAAAGGAACTACAGCACGGTCACATGACTTCACGTCACCACCGCTAAGCTAAAGGTTGCTAATGTTGGGATATAAAGGAACTACAGCACGGTCACATGACTTCACGTCACCACCGCTAAGCTAAAGGAGGCTAATGTTGGGCTATAAAGGAACTACAGCACGGTCACATGACTTCACGTCACCACCGCTAAGCTAAAGGAGGCTAATGTTGGGCTATAAAGGAACTACAGCACGGTCACATGACTTCACGTCACCACCGCTAAGCTAAAGGTGGCTAATGTTGGGCTATAAAGGAACTACAGCACGGTCACATGACTTCACGTCACCACCGCTAAGCTAAAGGTGGCTAATGTTGGGCTATAAAGGAACTACAGCACGGTCACATGACTTCACGTCACCACCGCTAAGCTAAAGGCGGCTAACGTTGGGCTATAAAGGAACTACAGCACGGTCACATGACTTCACGTCACCACCGCTAAGCTAAAGGAGGCTAATGTTGGGCTATAAATGAACTACAGCACGGTCACATGACTTCACGTCACCCCCGCTAAGCTAAAGGTGGCTAACGTTGGGCTATAGAAGTAGGAGAGGACGTTTCTCACCAGCCAGGCCGTTGACTGCAGGTGTTTTCTCGTCCTCTTCCTCTTCCTCCGGAGCGACGCTGTCCTTTCTGTCCATTTTACTGACAGACGTTGTGCGTTTCCTCTGAACTTCGGTGTCAAACTCCTCATCGAACAGAACCTGGTCCACCAGGTCGGGCTGCACCGGGCTCGGCTCCGCGGGGGGCTTCGGGGTCCCGTAGTAGTTACCTGGAAATAAAAAGAGAGGAAGACAAAACATAACTGTGAGTAGGTTTCACTTTAAGGTATAAATCTCTCCTTAAAGTGTGTAAGGATGACTCGACATTACATGTTGATGTTTAGAGCCCCAGCAGACTGGAATACTGGACCTGCTGCTATTAGATCCTCATTAGGTTAGTTTCAGCATTATCATCTCACTTTCAGCTGCTCTTGTTATTGATCAAACTGATCTATCACATTGGAATGATTGTATGTATTACTTCATGAACTTTACTGAACAGACGGTACGTGGTTTGTCCTGCTTTGCTTTCTGTTATTTTGTTCATGTCTGTCTGTAAGATGTTGCTTCTGTCGGGACCCCGTTTGAAAACGAGTGCATCTCAAGGGGTTTATCCTAAATAAATAAATATATATTGCACAGTTATTAACGGCATATATATATATATATTGCACATATTCATGTATTTGACAGTAAGGGGTGTTTATATAGTCTGACCGTGCAGGAAGGAAGGACCTGTGGTATCTCTCCGTGAGATAACGGTGAATATGTGGAACCCTAACCCTCCGGTATCATTAAGATCGACTACCCTAATTAGTCATTCGGGACAAAAACGTCCACTGCCAAAAACATTATATTAAAAAAAATGTTCGACCACTTTTTTGGGTTCAATCTTTAAAGCAAGTTCAGTCCTAATAAAAAATACCAAATATTTAATCATTTTCAGGATTTTAACCCTTTAAATGCCATTTTGAAAACATGAAATCACTGTTGGTTTTCATGAGAAAAACAGATAATACATATCTGGGGACTGGCTTTTTAAATGTTTTGATCACAGTCTTGGATATGTCATGAAAAACAATTTTTCCCTTTGAAGTCCTTTTTTGGTCTCATTTTATCTTTATTTTTGTGGACAATTTGAGTTTCTTACCGAGCATTTTGTGTCTCTTTCTGGTCATTTTCAGTCCATTTCAAGTCATTTTGTGTCTCTTTGTAATCATTAAGAGTCTCATTAAAGACACTAAAAGGTAGGGTAGGTAAGAATGGAGAAACCAGCTCGAGTGCGCTAGAATTTGAAAGTACGCAGCCGAAAAAAATCTGCCCTTCCCTTCAGACTTCCTTACAGAGCCCCTCCTCCAACACACACGAACGCGCACATGACCAATGAGGGCACGAGATAAGTTTGTGCCCCGATGGAAGGCTGACAGGCAGGTAGGCCATCCAGTTACTTTAGCCGGGCCGGCTCAGATGATTGGTCGTGCTTTTTACAGCTCCACGGCTTCAAAGCATTTCATGTATTCATTGCTATCGGGATGTTCAGAGCATCCCATCTGAAGTGAATGACCTACCCCACCTTTAAGTCTCTTTTTGGTTGATTTGTCTTTTTTATCATTTGATCCATTTGTGGACAATTTGAGTTTCTTTCCGAGCATGTTGTGTGTCTTTAAAGTCACAGCACATCCCTCCACCCCTCTATTGCCACCTAAATACCCTGAACTCTTTCAAATGTACTTCTTATCGTTAAGAAGCTAACGAACCCCTCACATGGAGGAAACACTTTGCAGGACTTTTTCTCCCCCGTTTTGATCCTAGATGAAATGTTTTTCTCTTCGCTCTGCTCCTCGGGGAGTTAGGGAGTGCAGCGTTTACTCCGAGGTTAGTTCGTGCATCTCTCATTGGACCCTTTAAGTCCGTCTTCCTCTTCCTCTGCTGTCATGTCGGAGCCTCGGGCTGAACACAGCCTCACAGCGAGAGCTTCATCTCTCCTCCTCTTCATCAGAGTTTTGACCCACTTTACCCTCTTTACTCCTCCCCCTCACCTCCTCCTCCCCCTCACCTCCTCCTCCTGCAGGAATAACAGAAACTCCAGAAAGGAGGCGAAGAGACGCTGAGGAGATTTTTTTTTTTTATTCCTTTTTTTTCATTCCATTTTTATGTAAATACCGTGATGTTACTCTTTGTAGTCATTTAATGTCTATTTTGAATCTTTTTGCACTCATTTGTTATCTTGCGTCTGTGTTTTGAGTGTGTTTGCAGTCAGGGTCTCTGTCAGTCAGGGTCTCTGTCAGTCAGGGTCTCTGTCAGTCAGGGTCTCTGTCAGTCAGGGTCTCTGTCAGTCAGGGTCTCTGTCAGTCAGGTTTTCCAGGTGAAAACAGGCCCTGAAATAACAACAACAGCTGTTCCTTCATCAGCTATAATGATGTACTTAATAAACAACAGCCCTCCCATCAAAAACACAATTCCCCCGCGCGCCATGTTAAACAATGCATTGTAATTGATTACAGTAATTACATTAAGCCATGTTCCAGTGAAGTGTTCATATCAGTAGCTTATCTAAAACCATTCAATCCTTCACTGGGTGTAATTGATAGGATGCCGGCTGGCAGAGGGTACATGGCGGGGGTTAAATTAGGAGGTGATTTGCTGCTGATCTCAGACAGGGGCCACAATAAGGAAGTGAGACGGATGGTAATTATAAACCTCACTCATGAGCCTCTGAGGAGGAAGTGTTGCTTCATTCAGAGGCTGGAGACGGGTTATTAAAAGAGCAGTGTGCTCAAATCCCAGGTGGCTCCACACCTAGTAAATGCAGCTTAACTGTGTGTGTGTGTGTGTGTGTGTGTGTGTGTGTGTGTGTGTGTGTGTGTGTGTGTGTGGTGTGTGTGTGTGTGTGTGTGTGTGTGTGTGTGTGTGTGTGTGTGTGTGTGTGTGTGTGTGTGTGTGTGTGTGTGAGGCACAGCGTGATCCAGCTTTATATTAAAACGCTTTATTAAGGTGGAATCATGTAGAGTGGTGCAGGAATGAGTCCTAAAACCAGGAAGTGAGTTAGCATGTCTCCACTTCCTGTTCCCTGGTCTCAGAGCCAATCTCTCCATAGGATTTTGAAAATAGCTGAACTAAGGTCTGTGGTTGAGACACATTGAAGAGACGGATCACGTTTTGTTCTAGGACATTAAATCCATCAGCAGTGACCCCACTGGTGATTTCTGAAGAGTTGACGTGTCTGAAAACGATGGTTGTTACCAAGTGGCTGAATAGGACTACAGAAGTCGTGGAGGACGTTGTACGTCATTACGCCGAACACGTAAACACTCCTCTAAGTTAGTTAGC
>NW_022988010.1:22500-32500 GCF_902827165.1 Trematomus bernacchii | reverse complement strand
TGTGTGTGTGTGTGTGTGTGTGTGAAGCTCTAACACACTCGTCAGATGCAACATGTGAAAGTCTTTCTGCAGAAAATCTTCTCGTGGATATTTTATATTTTATCTCTTTGTCAGACACGGTGATGATTAATTAACCTCACCTCCTCACCTCCTCACCTCCTCCCCTCCTCACCTCCTCACCTCCTCACCTGATCCCCTGATCACTTGATCCCCTCCTCACCTCCTCACCTCCTCTCCTCCTCACCTCCTCACCTCCTCCCCTCCTCACCTCCTCACCTCCTCCCCTCCTCACCTGATCCCCTGATGCTGCACAGGAGTAACAGCCAGCTTTATGTCGAAACAGAGACCTAACTGGAGTGATGTCTCTGTTTCTCTTAAGTTCTTTTATTCTGTTCATCTCATACTGAATGATCGATAAGACTCCTTCCTGCTTGATGGTTTCTGATGAACTGATTACCTGTCAGTTTGTTCAGGGAGCAGTGAAATGATTTCTACGGTCGCCAAACAATCGGACTCAGGCCCCGTCCACACGGAGACGAAAACGAAAACGAACCGAGGTCGATATCAAAAAAGTCTTCCGTCCACACGAGACCGCGCGATGATCGTTTAGGGCGTACACACGGTGCCGCAAGCGTTACGTAACCAGACCTTCCCACTTTGGGATGCGTTATCGTTTGAGGGCTCCGTTTCCGCGGCTCCGTGGCGGCCTCGTGTGGACGAACCGTCCATACGATAAAGAACTGTAGCGGATACCACCCGCTTCGTCTCCGTGTGGACGAACCGTCCATATGATAAAGAACTGTAGCGGATACCACCCGCTTCGTCTCCGTGTGGACGAACCGTCCATACGATAAAGAACTGTAGCGGATAACACCCGCTTCGTCTCCGTGTGGACGAACCGTCCATACGATAAAGAACTGTAGCGGATACCACCCGCTTCGTCTCCGTGTGGACGAACCGTCCATACGATAAAGAACTGTAGCGGATAACACCCGCTTCGTCTCCGTGTGGACGAACCGTCCATACGATAAAGAACTGTAGCGGATAACACCCGCTTCGTCTCCGTGTGGACGAACCGTCCATACGATAAAGAACTGTAGCGGATAACACCCGCTTCGTCTCCGTGTGGACGGGGCCTCAAGCTGGTGTCTATAATTATTGAAATGAAGATGTTATGTAAGAGAGAGGAAGCTCTTCTGATCAAGGAGTATAATCGAACTCTCACTGAATTCTTATACGACTCCAAGCTTTGCCCTTTGGTTTATAAACACTTTATAGAGACGGTGCCAAGCTAGTTGCAGATTAGCTAAAAAACCTTCGTGAATCTCTGGCTCTTTTTTTCTTCTTCTAGGAGTGTCCCAAATTGCAGAAAGTGTTGGCTATCATTTGAATTGTTTTGATACCGCTGCTTCGACACTGACACAAAATATTTTTTAATGAAACTATATATACAATTCTTCAGTCCATCAGAATGTAATATGGTCTTGAAACAATCAGCTTCACGAGAACTTCTCTTCTCCTGAATAAACAGAAGCAGAGTGCAAGCTTTTCATTCTCATGTAACTACGTTACATCTCAAACTGCAGCTCCAAACCCCCGTGGTTAGTGGTTAGTGTTGTGTGTGCATAGTGTGTGTGTTATTGGGTCGTACCATCATACGTGCCGCTCTCCAGCAGCAGGCCGCTCTCCTCCAGATCCCTGAACTCCCCCACGCTGATGAAGTTGTAGTCCACTCCGGGAACCTCCCCCTCTCTGGGCTGCCGAGTGGTACCTTCCAACAGAAACACACGTTAACATGGAGGAAACAATCAGACAAGTGGACCGTACCATTCACTGACTATAGGGGGTGTTATTTATTATAATCTAGTGTGTATCCAACATGCTCACTGGGATATGACTCAGTCCAAACACAGCCCTCCGGGGGGGGATCTGTGTCTACATCATGAATATTGAACAGAGCGGGGACCACAGCGTTTTGAATTCATTATTAAAATATGAAACGGAAAATAAATCCTGCACAAAGCAGCACGAGGAAGAGGAAGAGTAGATGATGATGAAGAGGGTTTTAATTGCTCAGTGTGACCTGAAGAGCTGCTTCTACTCCTTCAGGATGTAATTAGACACTAACGTTAACATAAATTACAGGACAGTTTCAGTCAACAGTCGACCTTCTGCATATTTGTTGTTCTGCAAAATCCCACACACTGCTCAGGTTTCCAAGGCAATAAAGTGCATTTTGAGATTTTCTGAAAAAAGTAAGAATTTTACGATTTTTAGAACAATTATGAGAATTTTCTAGAAAAGTTTGAACTTTTAGATTTTCTGAAAAACGTTAGAATTTTTGAGATTTTCTGAAAAAAGTCACAATGTTAGATTTTTGAAAAGAAAAGAGAGAATTTTGAGATTTTCTGAAAAATGTGTGCATTTTTTCGATTTTTCGATAAAAGTGAGAATTTAGAGATTTTCTGAATAAATGTGAGAAGTTTTTCATTTTCAGAAAAAGTGAGAATTTAGAGATTTTATAAAAAAAAAATCATTTTAGGTAAATCTTAACAAGACACACAAACCCCTTAATTGAAAAGAAAAACACCTGTGCTAAATCAAATAAATATAATAAATGTGATAAACGGCACCTGAACGCACCACTGTCCATTTCTGTGGTCTTCTTTAACTTCTGTTTCTCTCCTCCAACACACTGGAGCTCCTAAAGTCTCTAGATAGTTCCTCCAAAGTGAAAGTTATGAATCCCCTCTCACAGAAAGCGTCTCCTCGGAGGCTCTGAACTCATGCTGTTGTGAAAATGATTTCACGCCTCAGCCTCGTCTCAGATGTGATCAGAGTTCTTCAGGAGGAACCGCGCTGCAGGGACTTTACATTTAAATATAAAGGATCACGTCCTCAAAACTCATTTGTATTCTGTGTCGACACGACTGCAGAGAGCTAGTTCTGCTGCAGAGATACAATCTATTACTCTGCAATCTATTACTCTACAATCTATTGCTCTGTCAAACAGGGAAACCTCAGGAGAGCCAAGAGGAGGAAATGTGAGGGAGAGATCTCTTTATTCTTTATTAGTATCTACCGTACCTGCAGAGTCGGTTTCTGCATCCTTCAATCTCATAACAAGTGCATTTCAAATGATAGATGTATCATCGGAAACATTCCTCTTGTCATCTTGCAATCTACTTATTTATATAAATAGTTATCAACGCAATAAACCGTCTTTCATTTTATCTTAAAGTGGACCTATCATGTTATATTATAATAATATAGTGTAGGACCATACCTATATAAGGCATATTTATACTTTTTTTTTTTCAAAATACCAAACAGATCATGCATTTTAGCCATGCCTCATTTTGCTCAATTTGACATTTTCTAGCTCTGTTTTAGCAAGGGCTGATTCAGTGAGAACAGCACCACCTACAGGCCTGGCATATGTACTACAGCGTCTCCAGCGCTTTGGAACGGCAATGGCCGTGGCTGTCTCCTCCTGATTGGTGGAGTTGGCCCAATAGCCGTAGCGCCACCGTCCTGACGTCAGGACAGTGTTCAAATCTGGATCAGTTTTTATCAGATCCGTTGCAGCCCCTTTTTTAGAGATTTGGGTATGGAGGAAAATAGAGAGGGTTGTGTTTTCTGACACTTGGTGAGTTCCCTGGAACACCGGGGACACATATTCATGTAGAAAAGACGTACACAAGTGCATTTTGCATGATAGGTGCCCCTTTAATTTAAATTGTTTTTTTTCATATTCTGAAAAAAGTTTGAATTTTAAGATTCTCACATTTTGCATCCAGGGAAAGATATTTTAAAAGCATTTAATATGATAATGAAGCAGTAATGATGAGTGTGAGGCAAAGACACGCTGAGTCCATCTCAACACTGGTTTACTGAAGGAGTGAATCACATTTGAGTTACAAAGAGGTTTCACTAAAATGTGATTATTACAGTATTTAAGCACTGACAGTTCACACCCTGAGTTTCATTTAGACAACACTTGGTTATACATATGTAACAACTGTAAATATGCAGTAGTGTTTGGTGTTACAGAGTCTAATATTTCTTTGTAATTTATTTTATTATTATTATTTCTGTATCCACCAAAAGTGAATACAGTGCTTGGTAGGTCTCGAATCAGTGGGCGGAACATCTGCAACGTATTCCCTGAGGGGACTCCCCCCTTTATATAGTGTCCCTCACGTTCTCCTCTTCCCTCTCCGTGAACGTGTTTCAGGGAGAGGGGAGCTGCACTGTTTCCAGACCTTTCTGCATTAAGCTATGAACATGTGTGTATGCTGAATTATTCCTTTCTTATTTAATCTGTGCAGGAGCCGAAGTGTGAGCGCGTACAAAATGTTAACAACTGATTTGTTGTTCATCTGTGGTCAGAATAAACGGAGATCGGCTCCAACGATATGCTGACTCCGGTCTCATCCTTCCAGAACACCGCTAGTCGACACGGTTATTCAAATGCACTGGCTTTTTGTCTATTTATCTTCCATGACACGTCTTCTTTCAGACTAGTGCAAAGAAATCCTCTAAAATCCAGTTAATCTCACTAACCGTGTCTGCTTGTGTCTGCAGATTGATCTACAGTTAGCGTCACATAACGCCTCATTAGCATATTTAAACACAACACTTCGTAAACTTGTTATATACAAAATGATTGTGTTAATGTCAGTAAAGAAGTGGGGACGTTTCAAGGTGATCTCTGGCAGTTATTACACAGTTCACCTGCAGTGCGTCTCCTTCAAAATGAAATGCATGCAGCAAACTGAAATGAATGTAATGATGCAGGTAGATGCTACAGGTAGATGCTACTCACAGGGGATGGTGCGCAGGTACAGGTTGTCCCGGATCACCTGCTGCAGCTTGTGGTCCAGAGAGCCTTTCTGGAACTGCAGGCTGAGGTAGTGTCTCAGGTCAGAGTTCAGAACTTTACCTGTAGAGAGAGAGAGAGAACACCTGGTGAGAACAGGTCTACTGGTGACACACAGGTCTACTGGTGAGAACAGGTCTACTGGTGAGAACAGGTCTACTGGTGACACACAGGTCTACTGGTGACACACAGGTCTACTGGTGAGAACAGGTCTACTGGTGACACACAGGTCTACTGGTGAGAACAGGTCTACTGGTGAGAACAGGTCTACTGGTGACACACAGGTCTACTGGTGACACACAGGTCTACTGGTGAGAACAGGTCTACTGGTGACACACAGGTCTACTGGTGAGAACAGGTCTACTGGTGAGAACAGGTCTACTGGTGACACACAGGTCTACTGGTGACACACAGGTCTACTGGTGACACACAGGTCTACTGGTGACACACAGGTCTACTGGTGAGAACAGGTCTACTGGTGAGAACAGGTCTACTGGTGAGAACAGGTCTACTGGTGACACACAGGTCTACTGGTGAGAACAGGTCTACTGGTGAGAACAGGTCTACTGGTGACACACAGGTCTACTGGTGAGAACAGGTCTACTGGTGAGAACAGGTCTACTGGTGACACACAGGTCTACTGGTGAGAACAGGTCTACTGGTGAGAACAGGTCTACTGGTGATAACAGGTCTACTGGTGAGAACAGATTGGTGAGAACAGGTCTACTGGTGAGAACAGGTCTACTGGTGAGAACAGGTCTACTGGTGAGAACAGGTCTACTGGTGAGAACAGATTGGTGAGAACAGGTCTACTGGTGAGAACAGGTCTACTGGTGAGAACAGGTCTACTGGTGAGAACAGGTCTACTGATGAGAACAGGTCTACTGGTGAGAACAGGTCTACTGGTGAGAACAGGTCTACTGGTGAGAACAGGTCTACTGGTGAGAACAGGTCTACTGGTGAGAACAGGTCTACTGGTGAGAACAGATTGGTGAGAACAGGTCTACTGGTGAGAACAGGTCTACTGATGAGAACAGGTCTACTGGTGAGAACAGATTGGTGAGAACAGGTCTACTGGTGAGAACAGGTCTACTGATGAGAACAGGTCTACTGGTGAGAACAGGTCTACTGGTGAGAACAGGTCTACTGATGAGAACAGGTCTACTGATGAGAACAGGTCTACTGGTGAGAACAGGTCTACTGGTGAGAACAGGTCTACTGGTGAGAACAGATTGGTGACACACAGGATCACAACACAAGAAGGCACAGTCAGACAAAGAGAAATAACCTTTCATATTACTTGTTGGTGCGTGAGGCTCACTGGCAGTGAGTGTAGGATTACTTTAGTCGTTGTTATTGTTTGTTTGTGTTCTTTGTAATCATGTGTTCTCTTTGAACATACAGTCACTACAGACCACTGTCTCATTTGCATGCATCGATGTAGCTTTCCATCTCTAAATGACACGCACTGTCGATGTCAACGTCGAAACACAATAAAAACATTTTTGATCAGACTTCCCATTTTCAGAGATGAAAAGAAATAGAACGAGAAAGAATAAGAAGAAGAAGGTGAGTTCATGTTTCACTGCAGATGTTTTGGTATTATCAGATGCTAAAAGAAATACAATATATAGGCTTTAAATATCAGCATTGATCCAGAGTCAGAGGGGTGCACAGTGGTCTCTAAGGTAAGGTAAGGTACGTTCATTTATAAAGCACATTTTCAGACACAGAGGAAATTCAAAGTGTTTTAAATCAACATGAACACTTAAGAAGAAGTGAGAGACGCAGAGAGTCTGGTGTTTCTGCAGAGAGACTCCTGCTGAGAGAGGGAACATGCAGAGTGGAAGTGACTCCAGTTGCTCTGCAGGAATCAATAAGCAGCGCTGCTTCGTGCACAGCGTCAGCACTGAGGCTCAGAGAGAGGATTCAGAGAGCTGGAGGTGTCTGCAGGGAGCAGGAGAATATATATCTGTAACGTGCCTCATCAAATCGACATCCTGCTGTTTCTCTGGGCTCTAATACATTTCTCTATAAGGAGAGAACATGCTGTCAATGTCTGCACGATTCTCTGGTGCAAGAAGATGTCCTGCGCGTCAGAACATGTGAAATAAAGATGTTAAAAGAAGCTGTGAGGTCTGCAGGGAGAATGCAAATATATCTGTGCCTCATCAAATCTACATCCTGCAGCTGCTGCTTCTCTTTTCTCTTTTCTCTGGTCTCCAATACATTTCTCTATAAGGAGAGAACATGCTGTCGATGTCTGCATGCAGGAAGATGTCCTGCTCATCAGAACATGTGAAATAAAGTTGTTAAAAGCATCTGACAGGAGCATCAGCTCTCCTGCAGAGGTTATTAAAACATGTTTCTGCTGTGGGCGAGTCTTCACATGAATATGAAGCGCACTGTGTGTGCGATCCTGCTCTCAGAAGCTATTGTACTCTGGCTTTGATCTGGAGATGAAACGGCTTCCATGATGCGTTCAAATCCATTCAACCACTGAGAACATTAACCAGAGTTTCCAGCGAGAGACATTCAGCGAGAGAAAGTGAATTAAACATCACAGTGTGCAGTAACGAGAGAAATACTCTGACAGGGAAACTGAAAAGAAGATTCATAGTGAGGAGCATCCATTAGTTATACTCTGAAACTTCAAACGGTGGCTTTATGATTCCCATTTCCATCAGGAAGTATTGCATCGTAAATATTAGGGATGGGAATCACCAGGCTCCCCACGATACGATACTATCACGATACTTAAGCCATGATACAATACTATCACGATACTTAAGCCACAATACAATACTATCACAATACTTGAGCCACAATACAATACTATCGCGATACTTAAGCCATGATACGGTACTATCGCGATACTTAAGCCACGATACGGTACTATCGCGATACTTAAGCCACGATACGGTACTATCGTGATACTTAAGCCACGATACAATACTATCGCGATACTTAAGCCACAATACGATACTATCATGATACTTAAGCCACGATACGATACTATCACGATACTTAAGCCACAATACGATACTATCGCGATACTTAAGTCACGATACGATACTATCACGATATTTAAGCCACAATACGATACCATCATGATACTTAAGCCACAATACGATACTATCACGATACTTAAGCCACAATACGACACTATCACAATACTTAAGCCACAATACGACACTATCACAATACTTAAGCCACAATACGACACTATCACAATACTTAAGCCACGATACAGTACTATCGCGATACTTAAGCCACAATACGGTACTATCGCGATACTTAAGCCACAATACGATACTATCACGATACTTAAGCCACAGTACGGTACTATCGCGATACTTAAGCCACGATACGGTACTATCGCAATACTTAAGCCACAATACGATACTATCATGATACTTAAGCCACAATACGATATTTTCACGATACTTAGGCCACAATACGATACTATCATGATACTTAAGCCACGATACGATACTATCACAATATTTAAGCCACAATACGACACTATCACGATACTTAAGCCACGATACGGTACTATCGCGATACTTAAGCCACGATACGGTACTATCGCGATACTTAAGCCACAATACGATACTATCACGATACTTAAGCCACAATACGATACTATCGCGATACTTAAGTCACGATACGATACTATCACGATATTTAAGCCACAATACGACACTATCACAATACTTAAGCCACAATACGATATCATCATGATACTTAAGCCACAATACGATACTATCACGATACTTAAGCCACAATACGACACTATCACAATACTTAAGCCACAATACGACACTATCACAATACTTAAGCCACAATACGACACTATCACAATACTTAAGCCACGATACAGTACTATCGCGATACTTAAGCCACAATACGGTACTATCGCGATACTTAAGCCACAATACGATACTATCACGATACTTAAGCCACAGTACGGTACTATCGCAATACTTAAGCCACGATACGGTACTATCGCAATACTTAAGCCACAATACGATACTATCATGATACTTAAGCCACGATACGATACTATCACGATACTTAAGCCACTATACGATACTATCATGATACTTAAGCCACGATACGATACTATCACGATACTTAAGCCACAATACGATACTATCGTGATACTTAAGTCACGATACGATACTATCACGATATTTAAGCCACAATACGACACTATCACAATACTTAAGCCACAATACGATACCATCACGATACTTAAGCCACAATACGATACTATCACGATACTTAAGCCACAATACGACACTATCACAATACTTAAGCCACAATACGACACTATCACAATACTTAAGCCACAATACGACACTATCACAATACTTAAGCCACAATATGATACTATCGCGATACTTAAGCCACAATACGATACTATCACGATATTTAAGCCACAATACGACACTATCACAATACTTAAGCCACAATACGATACCATCATGATACTTAAGCCACAATACGATACTATCACGATACTTAAGCCACAATACGACACTATCACAATACTTAAGCCACAATACGACACTATCGCAATACTTAAGCCACAATACGACACTATCGCGATACTTAAGCCACGATACAATACTATCGCGATACTTAAGCCACGATACAGTACTATCGCGATATTTAAGCCACAATACGGTACTATCGCGATACTTAAGCCACAATACGATACTATCACGATACGGTACTATCGCGATACTTAAGCCACAATACGATACTATCATGATACTTAAGCCACAATACGATATTATCACGATACTTAGGCCACAATACGATACTATCATGATACTTAAGCCATGATACGATACTATCACAATATTTAAGCCACAATACAACACTATCACGATACTTAAGCCACAATACGATATTATCACGATATTTAAGCCACAATACGATATTATCACGATACTTAGGCCACAATACGATATTATCACGATACTTAGGCCACAATACGATACTATCACAATACTTAAGCCACAATACGATACTATCGCGATACTTAAGTCACGATACGATATATTGCGATATTGCAAATCACATGGTTCATATCCATGTCCGTCTTCC
>NW_022988010.1:12500-17500 GCF_902827165.1 Trematomus bernacchii | reverse complement strand
AACAATTAGCCACCTCTTCTCTCTATTGTTCTTCATGAAACCAGCTGATCGGTTATAAGTCTCTGTGTGAAGAAAAACCAGGGCAACCCCCCCCCTCAAATTAATATGGGAACCAGTGCAGGAATGTGATGGAGTGTGTGTGTGTGTGTGTGTGTGTGTGTGTGTGTGTGTGTGTGTCCGTCCTGTTGTTCATTTGTCTGACGGTGGTGTGTTAGTAATGCAGAGAACAAGAAGCTCTGCAGTGTGCATAATGAAAAGCTTACACACACACCTGCTCCTACTATACACACACACATTCATGCATAACAATACACACTGCACCTGAGCACCTCACACACACACGGTAGCTTCCGGAGATCAAAGAGAGGGAGATCAATGACAGAGGATCTTTACGGAGAGACAAAGAGCATCAGAGAGGAAACAGGAAGGATCAATCAGTGTGACACACACACACACACACACACACACACACACACACACACACACACACACACACACACACACACACACACACACACACACACACACACACACACACACACACACACACACACACACACACACACACACACACACACACACACACACACACACACACACACACACACACTTAATTAGCGGAGCGAGAGAAACCTCTGCAGAGGATCCGCTTTCCCCAAACACTGATTACAGCGTTCAGAGGAAGGAGGCTTCCCTTTAGACGAGAGGCTAAATGCTAACAGTCAGGGACTCGTATGAGAAGGTGAACGTGGGGAATCCTCCCAAAAGACACATGCATTTCATCGCCATCCTCAAACAGACTCCAGAAACAGAAACAGCTGATCCACGTCCAGAAGACTCCAGAAACAGAACTCACGAGGAGTCTTTCCACTCGAGTTTGAAGGACTTTAAAAAGAAGAAACCACTGTTGTCTTTGACGGCTAACTTAAAGGGGACCTATCATGCAAAATGCACTTTTGTACGTCTTTTCTACATGAATATGTGTCCCCGGTGTTCCAGGGAACTCACCAAGTGTCAGAAAACACAACCCTCTCTATTTTCCTCCATACCCAAATCTCTAAAAAAGGGGCTGCAACGGATCTGATAAAAACTGATCCAGATTTGAACACTGTCCTGACGTCAGGACAGTGGAGCTGACCTATCAGGGGAATGAGAGGTTACCGTGGCATGGTAACAGCATGGTAACAGCATGGTAACAGCATGGTAACACAACGCTCGTAACTCGGCCCCCTCCTTTGCAGGGGGGCGTGGTCAGCTGCAGCTCATGCAAAGATAGGGTGGAGGAGAGCAAATAGAGCGAAATGAGGCATGGCTAAAATGCATGATCTGTTTGGTATTTTGAAACAGAAACATATAAATATGCCTTATATAGGTATGGCCCAACAATATATCATTCAAATATAGCATGATAGGTCTCCTTTAAACTAAAACTGCCTCTGGGGCACCAGAACGTGAAAGGGAATTCATGTCCAGGCAGAATATCCTTTTGGTTCTTTTATTGGAGTTTAAAGGAGTTAAACGCCTATATTTAGCTGCTCTTCCCGTGTTTAGAAACCTTGCTAATATAGAAGGGAACATATAGAATAATGTAAGGAACTGCATTACCCAGCAGCCCCGGCTCTGACTTTGCTCTCATCAAACACTCATGAGATAATAAGACCTCATAATCACTCTGAAGGAGGTCAAGCACCCTCTGAGGTAAGGGACTAGAGATTCACTGGTATCCACTTCTTTCAAAGCCACTCATGTGTTGAAACTGTGGCCAAATCACATTATTATTAATACAATTATATTTTCAAAAAAGCTGACTTTGTTTCTAAAAATTCAGATTTTTTTCCCAAAAATTCTGACTTTATAAAAAATAAATCAAAATATGACTTTTTTCAGAAAATCAAAGAATTATGTATTTTTTTCAGAAAATCAAAAGATTATGACTTTTTTTCAGAAAATCAAAAGAATTATGACTTTTTCAGAAAATCCCCAAATGATGACTTTTTTCAGAAAAATCTCAAAATTATGACTTTTTTCAGAAAATCTCAAAATGATGACTTTATTTGAAAAATCTCAAATTCTAACTTTCTCCAACACATTGTACGTGATAGGCTAAGGGGCGGGACATCTCTAAGCGGTTGACCAATCACAACACAGCCGGCCAGCTAACCAATCAGAGCAGCTCTGGTTTCAGACAGAGGGTGAAAAGAGGTGCTGCAGCACAGGCAGTATGAGAATTTGACTCTTTCTTAGAATTTGCGATAACACGTCTATCAACTCTGACAATAAAACCCAACTGAAGGAATGACAGCGTCTGAACAGCAGGGGGCAGAAAGCAGATGTGTAAGAGAAGGGTCATCATCTCTGTGTAAGAACTGCTTTCATTATTGTGTTTCATCTCAATGTCTCCCCCTAAAGCTTTCACATCACGCACAGGAGCTTTGCTCACAGTGAGGATCAAGGAATGCTCATTTGAACAGTTAAAGATGTGTAAACAAAGCTAGGTAACCGAGCTAACGCTAGCTAGCAAGAGGCACGTTTATTGTTCATGAAAAGAGGTTTTCACAGAAAATGGACAAATTGAAAAGTGGACGTAAAAATAAAATGAGCTGCATCTGACAAACAACAACACGTTAGAGTCTCTCCAGATTGTGTTGACCTGACCTTCAGACCAACAACCAAAGACACATCCAGAAACCCATTGACCTCCATAAAGGGGACAGGAAGTGATGCCGACTCATTCCTGGTTTTTAGGACTCATTCCTGGTTTTCAGGACTCATTCCTGGTTTTCAGGACTCATTCCTGCACCTCTCTTTTGCACTCAAAACGTTATTTGTATGCAACTAAGACTGATTCAAGAACTGCAAGGAGGGAGCAGTGTTGATGCTGCTCTGACAACACAAGCAGCACCAGTGTGTGTGTGTGTGTGTGTGTGTGTGTGTGTGTGTGTGTGTGTGTGTGTGAGAGAGAGAGTAAAGAGCCACCAGGGAGAATGGTTTAAAGGTCACAGACTGGAAGTCAAGAGCCAAACGTCCCTCAGAGACATGAGCTGAATCTCTAACAGGAGAGGGAGGTGTGTGTGTGTGTGTGTGTGTGTCAGGTGAAGCTGAGAGATGTGGACAGAGAGCCAATCAGCTTCTCAGAAACAGAGAGGAGAGATCATATCTTCTCTCTGTGAGCAGGATGCAGCTCTGCTTCATTTCATCGGCACGCTTGTTTCTGTTCAGAACACAATCTCAGATAACTGCAGTGCCTGTTGTCATGACTCCTGCTCTCACACTCACCTGCATGACACTCTAATAGACCCCACCTCTGCACAGGTGTAATCTTGTAGTCTCTGTGTGTGTGTGTGTGTGTGTGTGTGTGTGTGTGTGTGTGTGCGCACTATGCGTCTGTACCCCCTCCAGTTGAAGCGTGGACAATAACACACACTCAATAACGTCCACACACACACAATAATGTCCACACACTCACAATAACATCCACACACACACACAATAAAGTCCACACACACAATAATGTCCACACACACTCACAATAACATCCACACACACTCACAATAACATCCACACACACACTCAATAAAGTCCACACACACAATAATGTCCACACACACTCACAATAACATCCACACACACTCACAATAACGTCCACACACTCACAATAACGTCCACACACACACAATAATGTCCACACACTCACAATAACATCCACACACACTCACAATAACGTCCACACACACTCAATAACGTCCACACACACACAATAATGTCCACACACTCACAATAACATCCACACACACTCACAATAACATCCACACACACTCACAATAACATCCACACACACTCACACTAACATCCACACACACTCACAATAACATCCACACACACTCACAATAACATCCACACACACTCACAATAACATCCACACACACTCACAATAACATCCACACACACTCACAATAACATCACACACACACTCACAATAACATCCACACACACACAATAATGTCCACACACTCACAATAACATCCACACACTCACAATAACATCCACACACACTCAATAACATCCACACACACTCAATAACGTCCACACACACTCAATAACATCCACACACACAATAACATCCACACACACACAATAATGTCCACACACTCACAATAACATCCACACACACTCAATAACATCCACACACACTCAATAACGTCCACACACACAATAACATCCACACACACTCAATAACGTCCACACACACACAATAACATCCACACACACAATAACGTCCACACACACACAATAACATCCACACACACAATAACGTCCACACACACACAATAACATCCCACCACACTCACACTAACGTCCACACACACACAATAACATCCACACACACTCACACTAACGTCCACACACACACAATAACGTCCACACACACACAATAACACACTCACACTAACGTCCACACACACTCACACTAACGTCCACACACTCACAATTAGAGTTTTATGGCTCACTTTGTTCAGAAAACACAACTCTCTGAGACTTACTGAAACACAGAAGCGATTACAGACACATGCAACTATCCCAAGCTCAAGGAGTGAGAGAAACACTCTCCCTGAGGGTCAGGTGTGAGAGAAACACTCTCCTGAGGGTCAGGTGTGAGAGAAACACTCTCCCTGAGGGTCAGGTGTGAGAGAAACACTCTCCTGAGGGTCAGGTGTGAGAGAAACACTCTTCCTGAGGGTCAGGTGTGAGAGAAACACTCTCTCTGAGGGTCAGGAGTGAGAGACACACTCTCCCTGAGGGTCAGGTGTGAGAGAAACACTCTTCCTGAGGGTCAGGAGTGAGAGAAACACTCTCCCTGAGGGTCAGGTGTGAGAGAAACACTCTCCTGAGGGTCAGGTGTGAGAGAAACACTCTCCTGAGGGTCAGGAGTGAGAGAAACACTCTCCCTGAGGGTCAGGTGTGAGAGAAACACTCTCCCTGAGGGTCAGGTGTGAGAGAAA
>NW_022988010.1:7500-10000 GCF_902827165.1 Trematomus bernacchii | reverse complement strand
ACAAAATTAATACTTTCACATTCTGTTTACATGTTTATAGACTTCTTGCACTATGTTATGATATATGTTGCATCGTTGCACACACACACACACACACACACACACACACACACACACACACACACACACACACACACACACACACACAGAGAAGGAGCAGAAGAAGAGTCTTGTCCATGACGGTATGTTTGTGTTTTGATCACGTTCTGTTGCCTTCACCTCTAGTTCACACGTTGTCCTTGGGTGTCATGAAAGGCGTCTTAAATCAGAGCCCTCCGCCTGCTGTCCCCTCTGTGAGGAGGAGCAGCGTCTGAACGTGAGCATCATGGACCATCATCACATCAGCCTGTGAGCAGGTCTGAAGGGGGACAGGGTCTCTGGAGGGGTCGATGCTTCAGGGAGGCAGAGAGGGAGGTTGATATAAAGAAGTATTGATCCAGAGGAAGCTGCAGGGGAAGCAGACCCTCCATCGATCAACTGGAGAGAGATAGGGCTATAGATGAGAGCATGGAGGAGGAACAGGTGCATGATGGGTAGGATGCAGAGAGGGATGGAGATCTGAGGGACCCTATAGATGGTGTTATAGGACAGAGAGCCCGCTCAGAACCAGCCAATCAGAGGACAGAGAGCAGCAATCAGCAGAGCCCGCTCAGAACCAGCCAATCAGAGGACAGAGAGCTGCAATCAGCAGAGCCCGCTCAGAACCAGCCAATCAGAGGACAGAGAGCTGCAATCAGCAGAGCCCGCTCAGAACCAGCCAATCAGAGGACAGAGAGCAGCGCTACACTGAAAGAAGTGAAAACAGTTCTGCCCACAGAGACGTGTGTGTGTGTGTGTGTGTGTGTGTGTGTGTGTGTGTGTGTGTGTGTGATGTTGGCAGATTGCGTCTCCACAGCCTCAGATTAAACGGCGTCTTGCAGGGATTACAGAGACGTCTCAGAGGAAATTGGCCTTTAATCCAAAACGAATCCAGAGGGTCTGTCCTGCTAATCATTGATCTGGGGGGGGGCTGTTCTTTTAACCAGACGTTAGACAGAGCACACCGTGCTAACAGACGCTAACAGCTAGCTGCAGTACAGATGCCTCTACACTAATCCTCTGCATATTACTGATGCAATCCTTCTAACACACACACACACACACACACACACACACACACACACACACACCACACACACACACACACACACACACACACACACACACACACACACACACACACACACACACAACACACACACACACACACACAACACACCACACACACACACACACACACACACACACCACACACACACACACACACACACACACACACACACACACACACACACACACACACACACACACACACAGCTGTGGTTCCTTAATTAAACTGCAGCCCTTCCTCCTCCTCCTCCTCCTCCTCCTCCTCCTCCATCATATGTTTTGAGGCCCCCCCCCCCCCTTTTTGTCCCTGCAGGGCACCGGTTGCCAATTAGCCTCGTCTCATGACCCCGAGCTAATGGAGGCTCTTACATAAAGAGACCGGGGGGGGGGGGATACACACTGTTTCTGCAACGTTACTAAACATTGTTGTGTTTAGTTGGAGTTGTGTTCGAGTGCTGCTGGGATGTTCCAGTTGACTTTGGTTCAGGAGCTCAAAGTCATCATTTCAAAACCACACGGACGCTACAGACGATATGAGAGAAGAACTTTATTGTGACCCCAATTTGGGAAATGTTTTCTGCATTTATAGCTCGAAGCGTTTTGAAGACTGTCGGAGAGTTCCTGTTCCTACGTGAGGAGGCTCTCTTTGGATTCTGAAGCTTTAGTAAACGCTGCGCATGTTTCCTCAAGTTGCTGAATGTTTTAAGAAAAAATAAAAGAATTTTTAGACTTTCCGAAAATAGTAAGAATTTTGAGATTTTCCGAAAAAAGTAAGAATTTTGAGACTTTCCGAAAATAGTAAGAATTTTTAGATTTTCCGAAAATAGTAAGAATTTTGAGACTTTCCGAAAAAATTTGGAATTTTGAGATTGTTCCTAAAAAGTTTTTTGAATGTTTCCTCAAGCTGCTGAATATCCTCTAAACGCTGCATGTGTTGTTGCTGAAGATGTTTCTTCATGTGGAACATTTGGGTTTTATATCTGCATCCTCTCTCCTGATGGAAGAGTTATTGATCGTTGTGTTTGCACCCATCAGCCTCCGTACTTAACGATCACTTCGAGGAACCGAGAAGAAAGTACAATAAACACTGCAGAACCATTTGGTCCAAAACCTTTGAATGCAAGTTACATCTGATTCGGTATCTTCTCAACACCATGCAGTCGTTCTCAGAAACTCTCACCCCTAGATTCCACCGGGTCCGTCTGCACCGCGTCACGGCTGCGCCACGGTTTTGGTCCGGCCTCCTCCGGCGTCATACCCTACCAGGCGCGTTTCAGAAGCATTTCAGAAGCGGAGCGTCTTGCCTGCCGGCTCGCAGTTTTTGTTGATTTGGGCATATTTCCTGGACAGG
>NW_022988010.1:0-2500 GCF_902827165.1 Trematomus bernacchii | reverse complement strand
CTCCTCCTCCATCATATGTTTTGAGGCCCCCCCCCCCCCTTTTTGTCCCTGCAGGGCACCGGTTGCCAATTAGCCTCGTCTCATGACCCCGAGCTAATGGAGGCTCTTACATAAAGAGACCGGGGGGGGGGGATACACACTGTTTCTGCAACGTTACTAAACATTGTTGTGTTTAGTTGGAGTTGTGTTCGAGTGCTGCTGGATGTTCCAGTTGACTTTGGTTCAGGAGCTCAAAGTCATCATTTCAAAACCACACACGGACGCTACAGACGATATGAGAGAAGAACTTTATTGTGACCCCAATTTGGGAAATGTTTTCTGCATTTATAGCTCGAAGCGTTTTGAAGACTGTCGGAGAGTTCCTGTTCCTACGTGAGGAGGCTCTCTTTGGATTCTGAAGCTTTTAGTAAACGCTGCGCATGTTTCCTCAAGTTGCTGAATGTTTTTAAGAAAAATAAAGAATTTTTAGACTTTCCGAAAATAGTAAGAATTTTGAGATTTTCCGAAAAAGTAAGAATTTTGAGACTTTCCGAAAATAGTAAGAATTTTTAGATTTTCCGAAAATAGTAAGAATTTTGAGACTTTCCGAAAAAATTTGGAATTTTGAGGATTGTTCCTAAAAAGTTTTTTGAATGTTTTCCTCAAGCTGCTGAATATCCTCTAAACGCTGCATGTGTTTGTGCTGAAGATGTTTCTTCATGTGGAACATTTGGGTTTTATATCTGCATCCTCTCTCTCCTGATGGAAGAGTTATTGATCGTTGTGTTTGCACCATCAGCCTCCGTACTTAACGATCACTTCGAGGAACCGAGAAGAAAGTACAATAAACACTGCAGAACCATTGGTCCAAAACCTTTGAATGCAAAGTTACATGCTGATTCGGTATCTTCTCAACACCATGCAGTCGTTCTCAGAAACTCTCACCCCTAGATTCCACCGGGTCCGTCTGCACCGCGTCACGGCTGCGCCACGGTTTTGGTCCGGCCTCCTCCGGCGTCATACCCTACCAGGCGCGTTTCAGAAGCATTTCAGAAGCGGAGCGTCTTGCCTGCCGGCTCGCAGTTTTTGTTGATTTGGGCATATTTCCTGGACAGGCTACTTTGTACAGACAAAGTTAATAATAACTGTAATATTCCAGTTATAAACGACATGAATCAAAGATGTGTTGCTGTATTTTAGTGGTAATGCATTCATCATCATAATTATTCTATATATATATAATTGACACAGTGCCTCGGAGGAGAACGCTGGCATTTCTCCTCCTACTTGAAAGACTACGGAGAGATAGGGTCTGCAAAATTAGTTTGTGTGTGTGTATATATATATATATATATATATATATATGGGCCCGCTTCTGGGACGCTTCTGAGCCGTAACGCGCCGCGTGTGGTGGAATAGCACCCATTGACTAGAGTGGCCGCGATCGCCGTGAGCACCGCGGCACAGCCGTAACGCGCCCGTAACGCGCCGCAGACGGACCCGGTGGAATCTAGGGGTTAGAAGGTTAGCACACTGCACGCTATGCAAAGAATAGAATTCTTCATGTGTTTTGGAACATTTGGTGTTTTTACATCTGCATCCCTTTCCGAAGCTGCAGCTCAGTTTCTTCACGATGGAAGAGTTTTTAGGACGTTGTTAGCACGTTAGCACGTTAGCACCTGGCGGATACCGTAAAACGGGGGTCAAACTGTCTGTTGATCACAATCACCATCACACACAAATTGGACTGTGGTTTGGTTTGAGCGCGTCAAAGTGTTTATTCCCTGTTTTCAAGTTTCAAGTCTCTCTCCACCACGAGCTCAGCAGCTTCAGTGGAGATGTGGAGATGAAAACTGAGGTCCTTCCTCCAACAGAGCAACATGAATATATATAGGACATAGAACTAATAAAACAGAGAATGTTTTTGAGATGTGCAAGAAGAAACAAAATCCAATATGAATAGTGCCAGAAGAGTCTCTATACAAGTGGAATATGAGAGAGAGATCATGAACAGCTGCAGCGCTGTGTTGGAGGCGTTCTGAGCACAGCAGACACTCATCAGATCAGATCTACAGAAGTGATCAGGCACCAGAATCAATACGACGCATGTAGCTCGTCCTTCAGGAACAACTCACAGGTAGAGACAAAGAGAAATGTCGACTCATGGATCTGCAGAATCACGAGGTCATCGTCTGAGGGAACACCCGTCAGAAGAACATCAGGTCGCTAATGATTTACAGCTCATTGTGAAACCATCGAAGCCCTGGAAGCCAGCGCCTGCTCCGTCTCTCTGAACACGCAGCACACTTTGCTGTGAGCAAAGAGCAGAGATGTTCCCCTCACATCTGCACTGTTCTAATGTCCTACTTTTCATCATGATGCAAGTCTCCACACTCACTCAGTTTACATCACTCTACAAACCCTTATCTCAGAAGCACTGCAGCACATCCTCACAGCACCTCTCTGCAGAGCTCTGAACAGTGTTCTGGTGAAACTACAGGAGCTTCCAGCGACGCTAACC
>NW_022988009.1:20000-42500 GCF_902827165.1 Trematomus bernacchii | reverse complement strand
TTAGCTTAGCGGTGGTGACGTGAAGTCATGTGACCATGCTGTAGTTCCTTTATAGCCCAACATTAGCCTCCTTTAGCTTAGCGGTGGTGACGTGTAGTCATGTGACCGTGCTGTAGTTCCTTTAGAGCCCAACATTAGCCGCCTTTAGCTTAGCGGTGGTGACGTGTAGTCATGTGACCGTGCTGTAGTTTCTTTATAGCCCAACATTAGCCTCCTTTAGCTTAGCGGTGGTGACGTGAAGTCATGTGACCGTGCTGTAGTTCCTTTATAGCCCAACATTAGCCTCCTTTAGCTTAGCGGTGGTGACGTGAAGTCATGTGACCGTGCTGTAGTTCCTTTAGAGCCCAACATTAGCCACCTTTAGCTTAGCGGTGGTGACGTGAAGTCATGTGACCGTGCTGTAGTTCCTTTATAGCCAAACATTAGCCTCCTTTAGCTTAGCGGTGGTGACGTGAAGTCATGTGACCGTGCTGTAGTTCCTTTATAGCCCAACATTAGCCGCCTTTAGCTTAGCGGTGGTGACGTGAAGTCATGTGACCGTGCTGTAGTTCCTTTATAGCCCAACATTAGCCGCCTTTAGCTTAGCGGTGGTGACGTGAAGTCATGTGACCCTGCTGTAGTTCCTTTATAGCCCAACATTAGCCGCCTTTAGCTTAGCGGTGGTGACGTGAAGTCATGTGACCGTGCTGTAGTTCCTTTATAGCCCAACATTAGCCGCCTTTAGCTTAGCGGTGGTGATGTGAAGTCATGTGACCGTGCTGTAGTTCCTTTATAGCCCAACATTAGCCACCTTTAGCTTAGCGGTGGTGACGTGAAGTCATGTGACCGTGCTGTAGTTCCTTATAGCTCAACATTAGCCGCCTTTAGCTTAGCGGTGGTGACGTGAAGTCATGTGACCGTGCTGTAGTTCCTTTATAGCCCAACATTAGCCGCCTTTAGCTTAGCGGTGGTGACGTGAAGTCATGTGACCGTGCTGTAGTTCCTTTATAGCTCAACATTAGCCGCCTTTAGCTTAGCGGTGGTGACGTGAAGTCATGTGACCGTGCTGTAGTTCCTTTATAGCTCAACATTAGCCACCTTTAGCTTAGCGGTGGTGACGTGAAGTCATGTGACCGTGCTGTAGTTCCTTTATAGCCCAACATTAGCCACCTTTAGCTTAGCGGTGGTGACGTGAAGTCATGTGACCATGCTGTAGTTCCTTTATAGCCCAACATTAGCCTCCTTTAGCTTAGCGGTGGTGACGTGAAGTCATGTGACCGTGCTGTAGTTCTTTTATAGCCCAACATTAGCCACCTTTAGCTTAGCGGTGGTGACGTGAAGTCATGTGACCCGTGCTGTAGTTCCTTTATAGCCCAACATTAGCCACCTTTAGCTTAGCGGTGGTGACGTGAAGTCATGTGACCGTGCTGTAGTTCCTTTATAGCCCAACATTAGCTTTTTACTTCAGAAATCAAAAAGTGGTGTTAATATGTGGAGATTATAAATGTTTGTTTGACACAGAGATTATTTTCTGACACATCCAAAATCACACAGAGGAATCCCATTGGATCAGAGAGATGATGCTTTCAGGGACCAGAGAGATGATGCCTTCAGGGACCAACACAGAAACGCCACAGGAACCTGGCTGCTAACTGCTAGCTGCTAACTGCTAACTGCTAGCTGCTAACATTAACTCTCCGGCAGAATTCAGAAACATTCAGGAAGCATCAAGGCTGATGGGAAATTTAAAGAGCGCTGAGTAATAATCTGACAGTGATGGTTCCAGTGATACAAACAGACGCTTTAAAATAGAAATGTGTGTGTGTGTGTGTGTGTGTGTGTGTGTGTGTGTGTGTGTGTGTGTGTGTGTGTGTGTGTGTGTGTGTGTGTGTGTGTGTGTGTGTGGGAACCAGTGATCTGCAGCTCCTTATTGGGACAAAAGGAAAGAAGCTGCAGCTGCATATTTTGGAAACTCACTCTCGGAGGTCGGAGCCTTCGTCTTCTTTTTATCGGAGATGGAGTTTTCTGTCGGATCTGCAGGAGGACAGAGAGAGAGTTTGATGATCAGAGAACACTCTTGTTTCAGAAGATCAGAACTACAAAAACCAAAATATGATTAATTAAACACATGAAACTATAATCTCGTGTCTGAAAAAGAGTTGGAAGATTACTGATTAGGTCCATAAGGCAGCGGTAAACCAACTCATGGATACACAACTGGTACCAAACACTGCAAAGAGAGGGAGAGAAACTACCATAGAAATATGGAAATAGATCCAAATATCACACAAATATAAAACATAGATATCAAGCCAACACACATTTGCAAAAGGACCAACAAAAAGTTGCATATTTGCAAAATAACTGCAAATAATGTTATGTAACCTCCAATAATAGATGCAATAAGACCTCAGAGTCGCAAAAGGTCAAACCAAGCAGCTACATAGCTACAAAGCAACACTAAAAACACAAAATATAAAATATAGATATATATAAAATCATACCAAATACAAAACTACTGCAAAAGGTTTCATACAATTAAAAAATTCATGTTAAAAAATATATAAAACCACCAATAAAAGTAGCAAAATAGATCTTAAAGCATCAACATTTTGCAAAACCAACACTAAAATATGAAAAATAGTTTCATAAATATTCAAATGTATGGTTTTATACGTAAGATATAAAACCAACACTAAAATGTGCAAAAAGACGTCAGAGACGCACAAGCTCCAGAAAAGACGCAGACTAGATCTCAAACCACCAAGAATGTGCAAACTAACACTAAAAGAGATGCAAGAAAACACCAGAATATAAAAAATAGACCACAAATTAAAAACCACCGTTACCCCAAAATACATCTTCAACCAATTCTCAGAACTGCCACCAAAATGTGCAAAATGGGTTAAAAGAGATGCAAAGAATATAAAAGACAGATATAAGACTTCACAGAGACGCACAAGGTCCAAGGAAGATGCAAACTAGATCTGAAAGCACATTAGCAAAACCAAACCTAAAATACGCAAAACATATAAAATAAAGATATATAAAACCACCAAAAATGTGCAAACCTGCCGCCAAAATGTGCAAAATGGCATAAAATGAATGCAAAAACACAAAACATCTGACAGACAAACGTACATAACATGCAAATCGGCCAAAAAAAGTTGCATTACATTATGAGGCTAAATGAACCTGTAGCTGCTCCGTCCACACTCACAACAGCGTCATACAGACATAAATAAACCAGCGACTGTATTCACCATGACACAGACAGTCTGTGGTTTGTACATGTTTCACTTTTGTCCAGTTTCTGAACAGATATCAGGAGCTGTGAGCTCTGAGTGCTAACAGCTAACGGTTGATGTGTTGGGACATGTTGCGCTGTCGGGTGCTGACCAATCTCGAAGCGTCATTTCTTGACTGGCAGCAAAAACAACCAATCACAGCAGTGCTTCTCTGGCTGGCTCTGTCAAATCACAAACAAGAAGTGTTCTCCCTAAAGGAATACCCTTTCCGTCCAATGTGAAATGCTGTGGTGTTTTGTGAAATGCTGTAGCGTTTTGCACTTCAGGGCCACCGTAGAAAACAGACGCAGAAACGGGGGCGAGCTTTTTCTCGTTTACTGGAAATCTGTGGAGTTATTTCTCAGTTATTAAAAGGCTAACATGTTTAGATTGAAGGTGAAAGTTTAACGGTGATGATGAAGTTTAGATGGAGTTTGATTCAACATTTAATTTAAATCCCACATATTTTTTGGGAGTTTTGTACGTTTCTGCCATCGTGACAAAGACTCCTCTCTAAAGATGCAGATGTTTTAAAGTGGGAACAAACACCTGTTTCCCCCAATTTTCGGCACCCCCCCATGGGTTGATGTACTATACCCCTATACTGCCTATGCCAAGGGCCGGCCCTGTGTTCATCACCTGTTGTTCACCTGTTGTTCACCTGTTGTTTACCTGTTGTTTACCTGTAAAGGACTTCATTAACAGCCTGATTTAGTTCTCATGAACTAAGTACAGATCGCGTTCACACCGGAATAAGTCCCTGAGGGAGGATTACGCAAATGAGCCGCTGACGTCACTTCGTCTTCTTCTGCTTTGGGTTTACTGGCAGGCCGCAAACCACTTCACGGCGTATACTGCCACCCGGAGTCCCTGGCTGGAAGTCCCCGGAGTTGGGGAAGGCTTCAGTAGAAGCTGCTGGGACTCCCAGCAGCTTCTACTGAAGCCTTCAGAGTAAATCGCCAGAACGCCGACACCTCCTCATCTCCACCGCTCCCATGTTTTCTTTTGTGTTGCCATAAGTTAGTCTCTCTGCGTTGGTGCGCTGGGCTAATGCTAATGCTAATAATGCTAATGCCAGCAAATAAAATGGCGGCTTCACAAAAATTTTTTTTTACGGGGCGTGGTTTGCAATCCGCCCAGCCAATCAGAAATGGGAACCTTTTACTCCCATGAAAGTACCTGCTCTCTAGCAGGGACGGAAAAGGGGGTGAAAAGGTTCTCATGGACTAATTTCTAGTTCCGGATTTTTTTGGTGTGAACGCACATTTTCGGAACTATATCGGAACTATACTGGGAAAAGTACTCCGGTGTGAAAGCGCCTAATGATGACAGTGAAGAATAATTTAAAATGGAAATTCATATTTAATTAATAATATCCAAACTGACCGATACAGAGAAGTATTAAGGCCACATCTGAAGTTTGAAATGTGCGATGTCTTTCTGATCAGCTGAATGGAGCAGTTATTAAATATAATATATAATATATATATATAATGATAGGTCTTACCGTCCACCAGCACCATGCAGCAGCTCTCAGATTTCCCAGCTGAGTTCTCCGCTCTGCATTTATATTCTCCTTCATCCTCAGGAAGAGCTTTCCCTATAGTCAGGGAGCACAGGCCGCCTGCACAACAACAACAACAACAACAATATTATAAAAAATGTATATTAACATTATTATTAGTATTTTTTGTTTGTTTTATTTAGATATTATTATGATTTATTATATCTTGTTTTTTTAAATTACAATTATTATTATTGTTTTAATTATTTATACATCTTATGATCTTACGCCCAAAAATGTTGTTAAAAATATACAATTAAAAAATATATGTATTTTATTAAAGGGCCCATGTCATGGCCATTTCCACTGATCATAATTCCATTGTTGAGGTATACTAGAATTGATTTATATTGTGCATTGTTCCAAACTCACATTGGTTTCTCAAACAGCATCTCTCCAAACTCACATTGGTTTCTCATACAGCATCTCTCCAAACTCACATTGGTTTCTCATACAGCATCTCTGTAAACTCACATTGGTTTCTCATACAGCATCTCTCCAAACTCACATTGGTTTCTCAAACAGCATCTCTCCAAACTCACATTGGTTTCTCATACAGCATCTCTCCAAACTCACATTGGTTTCTCATACAGCATCTCTCCAAACTCACATTGGTTTCTCATACAGCATCTCTCCAAACTCACATTGGTTTCTCAAACAGCATCTCTCCAAACTCACATTGGTTTCTCACACAGCATCTCTCCAAACTCACATTGGTTTCTCATACAGCATCTCTCCAAACTCACATTAGTTTCTCATACAGCATCTCTGCAAACTCACATTGGTTTCTCATACAGCATCTCTCCAAACTCACATTGGTTTCTCATACAGCATCTCTCCCAAACTCACATTGGTTTCTCATACAGCATCTCTCCAAACTCACATTGGTTTCTCATACAGCATCTCTCCAAACTCACATTGGTTTCTCATACAGCATCTCTCCAAACTCACATTGGTTTCTCAGACAGCATCTCTCCAAACTCACATTGGTTTCTCATACAGCATCTCTCCAAACTCACATTGGTTTCTCAAACAGCATCTCTCCAAACTCACATTGGTTTCTCAAAAGCACTCTCCAAATGCTCAAAGCATCTCTCCAAACTCACATTGGTTTCTCAAACAGCATCTCTCCAAACTCACATTGGTTTCTCAAACAGCATCTCTGTAAACTACGTGTATTCACTGAATTTCACTCTCGCCTTTAACGGCTCGTTGTAGCTCCCAATATGCTCCAGCCCCCACCCCTCCCTGTGAGCACAGTGTGCTCTGATTTGGTCGGGACGTTGTGAATCGCGCTGAGCTCCGTGGAGGGTGTTGTTTCCTTGTTTAGGATACATAGCCAAACACAGCCAAACTCATCCTGAGCACACACAAAGTCACAGCCGAAGTAAAAAACAATAAGTGTGTCTGATATTGAGTAAGAAAAAGGTGGATAAACGCTGGGAGAGGGGGTCTGCAGAGAGAATGGGTCTGCAGAGAGAATGGCTCTGCAGAGATGCCATGGGTCTGCAGAGAGAATGGGTCTGCAGAGAGAATGGGTCTGCAGAGAGAATGGGTCTGCAGAGAGAATGGGTCTGCAGAGAGAATGGGTCTGCGGAGAGAATGGGTCAGCAGAGAGAATGGGTCTGCAGAGAGAATGGGTCTGCAGAGAGAATGGGTCTGCAGAGAGAATGGGTCTGCAGAGAGAATGGGTCTGCAGAGAGAATCTCACCACGATCCCAACTGTCTGTTATCAGCCTGCAGCCAGGGAGGAGGAATCAGCAGAGCTGCCTGCTCCCTGCACACAGATGTGTGTGTGAGGAAGTCCGTGGATTGGTCAATTTGGACCAATCAGCGGAGGCTTAACGTAACGGCTCCGCGGACGTAACGTAACGGCTCCACGGATTGGTCCATTTCGTTCCGGGTACGGCATGACATCATGCCGTACCCGGAACGAAATGGAAGAATCAAATGGACAATGACGTATCTCCAACGAGGCGTTTTGGGGAGGTGTTAGAGTTTTACTCGCTACAGGGTGTACTTTGAGGGTTTGTGACTCTGCAGACCGTTTACATGCATAAAAACCTTCATAACACCAAGGGGACGGGTAATAACTGGAAAAGCATGACATGGGCCCTTTAAAATGTGCAAAAATAAATACAAATACATGTTTATTTAAAAGTAAAATAAGTAAAAATTCTTACAGGGATTTATTTATTTCACTTTAGATTTCCACAACTTTTCTTTAATAATATTAACAAAAAATAACAAACTGAAAATATGTTGTGTGTGTGTGTTTGTTTAGGGGTGTTGTGGGGACCTGTGATTGATCAGGCAGTACGGGGACCTTGAAGATTTTTACCCTTTCTTATTCCTGCATTTTCCATGATCCTTTTCATCATATCATCCATTATTTTATTAATTTATTTGTTAATTAAATTGTGATTAATTATATTTGAAAAGATATTCCAGCTTACTGATAAAACAGGGAAATAGAGGCTATTTCATTTTGAAATATTGATTATTAAATTAGTTACAGAATGATTTAGATTGAGAAACACACAATGAAAACGTTGCCTTCAGGGACGGTTTGTTTCTGATGTGGTGCCTTCAGGGGTCCTGGTTAATAACAAGGTTAGAGTCACTGCAGGAAGTCTTTAAGTGCAAATGTATGCTGATGATGCGTTCATCTTTGTACATGGGATAAACACTGAAATGATCTCATTCTGTCTCTCAAATGCTTTGGATAAGGTTCAACACTGGCTGAACAACATTAGCTTACAGTTAGATGCAAAAAAAACAGTATGCATGATGTTCAGTAAACGACCAGTCAAAATCGAAGGATCCAACGTGTTTTTAAACGGAGCAGAAATAGAACTAGTCCCCCACTTCAAGTATCTTGGAGTCATACTGGACTCGAACTTGACTTTTAAGAAACATATTAAGAAAGTATCCAATACCGTTAAATTCAACTTTCAACATTTTAAACAAATGAGACCTTTCTTAACTGTCAATGCTGCAAAGTCATACCTCCACTGTATGATTCTATCACACATTGAATACTGTTTGACAAACTGGTCGTTTGCTTGTGCCACAAACCTGAAACCCATAGAACAGCTGAGAGAGAGAGCTATCAAGGTGTTTGACAGAAAGCCTAATTCATACCACCACTGTGCCATCCTTGAGAAACACAACTTCTTCAGTTTTGACCATTTTAAGTCTTTTAAAAGTATGTGTTTTATTTATAAATGTTTACATGGACTTCCCCCCCCCCCCCCTCCCTTAGGGGAATTCATCCACAGAAAACACACTGGACGCTGCACTAGGTCAGAAACCAGAGGAGACTGTGAAGTCCACCGCAGACGGACCACTTTTGGTCAAAATGTCCTCTCCATTAAAGGCAGCTCTTTGTGGAACAGCCTCTCAGCTGAGATACGGGACTGTTTCACTCTCAATAGTTTCAAAGGTCAACTCAAAGAATGGTTAAGAAACAAAGAGACGTGCAATCACCGCTAAATGCACTTTAACTCAGGGGTATCTCCTCTCCTTTAACTCAGGGGTATCTCCTCTTGACCTTTAACTCAGGGGTATCTCCTCTTGCCCTTTATATACCGTAGCTGCTACATTGTACTGCCAGGTGTTTAATGCTTGTATCTGCTGCTCATGCTCTTTCTGCATATCATTTATTTTTGCTATGTATATAAATGTCAGGTTCTTAAATGTAGTATGTGACGGGACTACGGATGGAAACTAGCTCAATGCTAAAATCTGGCATGTTTACGTTTTAAAGCATTATTTGTTTTAAATGTTTATCAATATGCATTGAAAAATGTATGCATAACTGATAGCACTACATTTCCCATGATGCACCTCCTGTCTGTAGTTCACACTGTATAGATGAGAGTAACACATGCGTCACTTCCGGGCAAAAATGACGGCTCCGCCCACTTTTGGGGGAAACCAAAGCTGTCATTTGAACGGCGATCGAGCCTGAAGCCACAGAGCTCTTCTTTGTCCTTTGTTCTTAGAGGAAGTTCAGAAACACGTAACTCTGGATTTGTTTTAATGTTTGAGGTGCAATAAACGACACAGCAGCTTTTTGTCATGATAAAACTATTATTTTCCGCCTCGCTCACGAGAGTAACAGCTGGCGAAATTACGGCCTCGCCTACTGATTTTAATTTAACCATATATCGAGACCGATCGTCGATTTCAAATGATTTAATGTAATTGTTTGCTTGCCTGGCCATCGTAATCGGGCTCTTTGAAGACCAGAAAATCCACGGTTTCACTTCAGAATGTGTATTGACAGCCATTCAAATGACAGCTTTGTTTTCCCCCAAAAGTGGGCGGGGCCGTAATTGTTGCCCGGAAGTGACGTAGGTGTTACTCTCATCTATGTCCGTCTGTCTGTTCTCTGTTTAATTGATTAGTCGATTAGCAGAAAATAATTGAAGTCAATAATAATTCAGTTTGTTTGTTTGTTTGTTTGTTTGTTGACGGAAAATGTAATCACTTGAAGGATTAATAAAGTAAAATAATATATAAAGAAAAACAAAATAAAGAATTATATTTGTTGTTAACCCGTTTGTTTAATGTCAGTAGCCTGTTGATCATGTTTCATCCTATAAACCTGATATAAATATATTAAAACTCACTATAATGTAGTTATTATATATATTGTACAATAATAAACACTATCAACATTAAGACTGAGTTACAAACCATTTCGTTTTTGCCACTCGTTTGTTTTAATAAACCCATAGTACAGTATTGACCATCAAATGAAAGAAGCTTACTATTAATAAACCTGTCTCTTTAACGGATGAGAATTAAAAATAAATACAAGGTCCTCACACTGCGTGGTCCTCACATGGGCAGTAAGACGAACCCCTGTGTGTGTGTGTCCCATGTAAAGTGATCTGTTCACATGAATCCCAACAATAGCATCACATCCTGTTGTTTCAGAGCTCTATTAATAGAGTCAACAGTTGCTCTAAGTCCTCCATCTTTTCTCTCACACAACTTTATCCGGACACTTCGTCCACTTTCAATTTGGGAGGAAAATATAAAAATGGAGAATCAGATGGAAGTTTAACGGGAACGTCAGCCGAGGACGTTTAATAAGCTCCTCACGGGAACTGAAGATGATACTCAGATATTTAATTATTACGTGTGTATTCTCCATGTTGCTGCACTTTGTAAAAGATAACAACAATAACTCGTTTCTCACAATCTACCAAACTAAAATATCCAAAAAGCTTCAAATATTCGGACTAAAAAGCAGTGAAGGCTTTCAAAATAAAGGTTTTATAACGAGGGAGTTAGAATAAACTTTCACATGAATCTCATTCGGGTTTCTCCTCGTGCAAAGTGAAGATAATACAGAGATTATTACGTATATGCTGTAATGTAATGCCTTGTTTCATATCAAAGATAACACCTATAACTTCTACCAACAATAATATCCTAAAAGCTTCAAATATTCAAACTAAAAAGCTGTGAAGACTTTCAAAATAAAGGTTGAATTGTATGTATTATGTTATTGTTGTGCATGAATACAAATGGTAATAAAAAACGTTCATTTTGAAAGAATTTGGTGGTTATTAGAGACTACCAACAAAAATATCCAAAAAAGCTTCAAATATCCCATAAAAAAAAGTCAAAATGGACTTTTTTGAGATGATGCTTTTATACGGAGTAGGCTTGAGTGTGGTCGTGAGGCTTGAGTGTGGTCGTGACCTCTGACCTTTTGAGTTTGATGCATAAAATATAATGACTCTTGGAAACAGTGCGGTCGTGCAAAGTAAAGATAATACACAGATATTACATTATTACTTAGATGTTATGATTTATCTCGTTCTATATAAAACATGGACACCTATAGCACGATGCAGAGACTCTTTTCTCACAATCTACCAACAAAAATGTCCAATGCATAAATTAGAAATGGCTTTTGGAAGCAGTGCGGTCGTGCATCCGATAACACAACTTTATTCTCATAATCTACCAACAAAAATATCCTAAAAGCTTCAAATATCCCCCCCAAAAAAGTGAAATGGACTTTTTGAGCTGGAGGTTTTAAATGGAGTAGGCTTGAGTGTGGTCGTGACCTCTGACCTTCGTTGGCGAGCACGATGAACTTGGAGGGTTTGATGGTCTTTCCGTCCAGCGTCCAGGTGACAGACGGAGGATCCGAGGCGTTCAGACGGCACTGCAGACGGAGGATATGTCCGTCGATCACCGTCACGTCACAAAGCTTCTCCAAGAACTCAGGAGCCATCTTCCCCCCCGCCTTCTTCTCCTTCAGACCCTCGTCCACACAGTTGTTCTCCGCCATCTTCTCCCCGTTCTTCTCGGGGCTCGTCTTCTTGATGCCTTCTTCCACCTTTCAGAGATGGATGGAAAGATAGATAGATAGATGGATGGATGGATGGATGGATGGATGGATGGATGGATGGATGGATGGATGGATGGATGGATGGATGGATGGATGGATGGATGGATGGATGGATAGATAGATAGATAGATGAATAGATAAGTTAAAAATGATGTTACAGAAAGGGTAACATTACAATTTAGCATTATTACAATTGTGAAGGCTAAACATGTGACATGAGTTAAGATGAGCACGAAAGAGGTACCATTAGCGTTGATAAAATAAGGTATGCTAACAAAATGTGAGTTAGCATAATTAGCATAAGTTATTAGGAGAATAAATAAAGCACAAATTCATTTAACAGAGGTCAGCTGAGAATGAATAAAGTAACGTTAGCATTCGAGAAGTTTAGCATAAAGAGAAGCTAACTGTTAGCATTATAAAAGAAGCTTAATGTTAGCATTATAAAAGAAGCTTAATGTTAGCATTATAAAAGGAGCTAAGTGTTAGCATTATTAAAGTAGCTAAATGTTAGCATTTCAAAAATAACTAAATGTTAGCATTGTAAAGTAGCTAAATGTTAGCATTGTGAAAGTAGCTTAATGTCAGCATTATAAAAGTAGCTAACTGTTAGCGTTGTGAAAGTCGCTTAATGTTAGTTTTATAAAAGTAGCTGAATGTAACTATCAAAGAATAAGTTAAAAAATAAATAAATAGCTAAATGTTAGCATTATAAAAGGAGGTAAGTGTTAGCACTATAAAAGTAGCTTAATGTTAGCATTATAAAAGTAGCTGAATCTTAGCATTCTAAAAATAACTTCATGTTTGCATTGTAAAAGTAGCTTAATGAACTGGAAAAAGCCTTGAACCTAATGTTAGCATTATAAAAGTAGCTAAATGTTAGCATTGTAAAAGTAGCTTAATGAACTGGAAAAAGCCTTGAACCTAATGTTAGCATTATAAAAGTAGCTAAATGTTAGCATTGTAAAAGTAGCTTAATGAAATGGAAAAAGCCTTGAACCTAATGTTAGCATTATAAAAGTAGCTAAATGTTAGCATTATAAAAGTAGCTTAATGTTAGCATTATAAAAAATTATAATAATAAACATCCGCACGTTTTTCTCGGCTGGTTTCGCTCCGCTCTTCTTCCCCAGCACGGCCCTGAAGTCGACCTGCGGCGCCGCGGCTTTCCGATCCTCCGCCTTCTTCACACCTTTCAGGTTAGCCTTGAAGTCCATGATGATGCTGTTTTGGCTGCGGCGCTCTTCCTCCCTCACCTCCTCCTCTTCCTCTTCACGGTTGTTTTTGAGTGCTCTGTGTCCCAGAAGCTTCTGGTCCTCCTCCTCCTCCTCTTTCTTCTTCTTCTGCAGGAGCGTCTTCTCCTCCTGCTGCAGGTTCTTCTTCTGCTGCTCGTTGGCCTCCTGCCGACTGACTCTGCTGCCCTGCTGCTCTCCTCCTCTCACTGCTCCTCCTCCTCCTCTTCCTCCTCCTCCTCTTCGTCCTCTGGGCGAACGAGCACAGAGACAGATGGAGGGGAGAGAGAGTAAACAGAGCTGGGTTAAATCCCCTGCAGGGGGGGGAGACCTCGACTCAAAATGTCCACGCTACATCACAAGTGACTCGACTGCCCTTATATGGGCATGCACCCAGATCGGCCTGAACACACACACACGCACACGCACACACACACACACACACACACCACACACACACACACACACACACACACACAGATGTAAACACAGTCGTCCCGGTTGCTTAACGCTCCGTGTTCTTGTGGGTTTTATTTTTACACGGCAGTTGAAATCTAATATACTTTGTCGCTTCCTCTTCCAACACACACACTCACTCACTCACACACACACACACACACACACACACACACACACACACACACACACACACACACACACACACACACACACACACACACACACACACACACACACACACACACTCTCTCACACACACACACACACACACACACACACACACACACACACACACACACACACCACACACACTCACATATAGCACACACACACACACACACACACACACACACACACATATAGCACACACACAAACACACACACAGTGTAAACAGAGGGAGAGGAAATACTGGCTCTGATTGGTTTGGATGATATGGACGGATTAGAGAAGCTTTATTATGAGAATCGGAGGAAATAGGACAGACAGACGGACAGACAGACAGACAGACAGACAGACAGACAGACAGACAAGTTGGAGGGAATTCGATTTCAAAAAGGAAAAATAATAGCATTGGGAAGTTTAGCACAAAGAGTAGCAAACGTTAGCATTATAACATATTGTTAGAGGGTTAGGATTCATCCTCTGAGGAGCATGAGTATCTGAAAGAGCTGTGATGCTGAAGGAATAAAGGGTGAACCAGCATCTCACCTGTCTGTCTCTCGTCCTGCCGACCTGTCTGTCTCTCGTCCTGCCGACCTGTCTGTCTCTCGTCCTGCCGACCTGTCTGTCTCTCCGTCAGTGACAGACAGACAGGCCACAGCGCTGCACTGCCCAACCTGGTTCCTGAGGACAGACGGTCAACACAACAGACAGTTATATTACTCACTGCACTAGACTGAATCATTTCAGAGAGTACCCATAAGAGTTAGAGAGTAGAGAGTACCCCAGAGAGTAGAGAGTACCCCAGAGAGTAGAGAGTACCCCAGAGAGTAGAGAGTACCCCAGAGAGTAGAGAGTACCCCAGAGAGTACCCCAGAGGGTACCCCAAAGAGTAGAGAGTACCCCAGAGAGTACCCCAAAGAGTAGAGAGTACCCCAGAGAGTAGAGAGTACCCCAGAGAGTAGAGAGTACCCCAGAGAGTACCCCAAAGAGTAGAGAGTACCCCAGAGAGTACCCCAGAGAGTAGAGAGTACCCCAGAGAGTACCCCAAAGAGTAGAGAGTACCCCAGAGAGTAGAGAGTACCCCAAAGAGTAGAGAGTACCCCAGAGAGTAGAGAGTACCCCAGAGAGTAGAGAGTACCCCAGAGAGTACCCCAGAGGGTACCCCAAAGAGTAGAGAGTACCCCAGAGAGTACCCAAAGAGTAGAGAGTACCCCAGAGAGTACCCTAAAGAGTAGAGAGTACCCCAGAGAGTACCCCAAAGAGTAGAGAGTACCCCAGAGAGTACCCTAAAGAGTAGAGTACCCCAGAGAGTACCCCAAAGAGTAGAGAGTACCCCAGAGAGTACCCCAAAGAGTAGAGAGTACCCCAGAGAGTACCCCAAAGAGTAGAGAGTACCCCAGAGAGTACCCCAAAGAGTAGAGAGTACCCAAGAGAGTACCCTAAAGAGTAGAGAGTACCCCAGAGAGTACCCTACAGAGTAGAGAGTACCCCAGAGAGTACCCCAGAAAGTACCCCAGAGAGTAGAGAGTACCCCAGAGAGCACCCCAAAGAGTAGAGAGTACCCCAGAGAGTACCCTAAAGAGTAGAGAGTACCCCAGAGAGTACCCTAAAGAGTAGAGAGTACCCCAGAGAGTACCCCAGAGAGTACCCTAAAGAGTAGAGAGTACCCCAGAGAGTACCCCAGAGAGTACCCCAAAGAGTAGAAAGTACCCCAGAGAGTACCCCAGAGAGTACCCCAGAGAGTACCCCAAAGAGTAGAGAGTACCCCAGAGAGTACCCTACAGAGTACCCCAGAGAGCTAGAGAGTTCCCCAGAAAGTACCCCAGAGAGTAGAGAGTACCCCAGAGAGTACCCCAGAGAGTACCCCAAAGAGTAGAGAGTACCCCAGAGAGTACCCCAAATAGTAGAGAGTACCCCAGAGAGTACCCCAGAGAGTAGAGAGCACCCCAAAGAGTACCCTAGAGAGCGAGAGAGTACCCCAGAGAGTATCCCAGAGAGTATCCCAGAGGGTACCCCAAAGAGTAGAGTACCCTAGAGAGTACCCCAGAGAGTACCCTAGAGAGTACCCTAGAGAGTACCCCAGAGAGTATCCCAGAGAGTATCCCAGAGAGTACCCCAAGAGAGTACCCCAGAGAGTACCCAAGAGAGTACCCCAGAGAGTACCCTAAAGAGTACCCCAGAGAGTACCCCAAAGAGTAGAGAGTACCCCAGAGAGTACCCCAAAGAGTAGAGAGTACCCTAAAGAGTACCCCAGAGAGTACCCTAGAGAGCGAGAGAGTACCCCAGAGAGTAGAGTACCCTAGAGAGTACCCCAGAGAGTAGAGAGTACCCCAGAGAGCTAGAGAGAACCCCAGAGAGTACCCCAGAGAGTACCACAGAGCGTATCCCAGAGAGTACCCAAGAGAGTACTCCAGAGAGTATCCCAGAGAGTACCCCAGAGAGTACCCAAGAGAGTACCCAAGAGAGTACCCCAGAGAGTACCCTAAAGAGTACCCTAGAGAGTACCCCAAAGAGTAGAGAGTACCCCAGAGAGTACCCTAAAGAGTACCCCAGAGAGTCCCCCAGAGAGCTAGAGAGTACCCCAGAGAGTACCCCAGAGAGTACCACAGAGCGTATCCCAGAGAGTACCCAAGAGAGTACTCCAGAGAGTATCCCAGAGAGTACCCCAGAGAGTACCCAAGAGAGTACCCAAGAGAGTACCCCAGAGAGTACCCTAAAGAGTACCCTAGAGAGTACCCCAAAGAGTAGAGAGTACCCCAGAGAGTACCCTAAAGAGTACCCCAGAGAGTCCCCCAGAGAGCACCCCAGAGAGTACCCAAGAGAGTACCCTAGAGAGTACCCTAGAGAGTACCCCAGAGAGTATCCCAGAGAGTATCCCAGAGAGTACCCAAGAGAGTACCCAAGAGAGTATCCCAGAGAGTACCCTAAAGAGTACCCTAGAGAGTACCCCAAAGAGTAGAGAGTACCCCAGAGAGTACCCTAAATAGTACCCCAGAGAGTCCCCCAGAGAGCTAGAGAGTACCCCAGAGAGTACCCAAAAGAGTACCTTAGAGAGTACCCCAGAGAGTATCCCAGAGAGTACCCTAGAGAGTACCCCAGAGAGAATCCCAGAGAGTACCCTAAAGAGTAGAGTACCCCAGAGAGTAGAGAGTACCCCAGAGAGTAGAGAGTACCCCAGAGAGTACCCCAGAGGGTACCCCAAAGAGTAGAGAGTACCACAGAGAGTACCCCAGAGAGTATCCAAGAGAGTACCCTAGAGAGTACCCTAGAGAGTACCCTAGAGAGTACCCCAGAGAGTACCCCAGAGAGCACCCCAGAGAGTACCCAAGAGAGTACCCCAGAGAGTATCCCATAGAGTACCCCAGAGAGTACCCCAAGAGAGTACCCAAGAGAGTACCCTAGAGAGTACCCCAGAGAGTACCCCAGAGAGTATCCAAGAGAGTACCCTAGAGAGTACCCCAGAGAGTACCACAGAGAGTACCCAAGAGAGTACCCCAGAGAGTACCCTAGAGAGCACCCCAGAGAGTACCCAAGAGAGTACCCTAGAGAGTACCCTAGAGAGTACCCCAGAGAGTATCCCAGAGAGTATCCCAGAGAGTACCCCAAGAGAGTACCCCAGAGAGTACCCAAGAGAGTACCCCAGAGAGTACCCTAAAGAGTACCCCAGAGAGTACCCCAAAGAGTAGAGAGTACCCCAGAGAGTACCCCAAAGAGTAGAGAGTACCCTAAAGAGTACCCCAGAGAGTACCCTAGAGAGCGAGAGAGTACCCCAGAGAGTAGAGTACCCTAGAGAGTACCCCAGAGAGTAGAGAGTACCCCAGAGAGCTAGAGAGAACCCCAGAGAGTACCCCAGAGAGTACCACAGAGCGTATCCCAGAGAGTACCCAAGAGAGTACTCCAGAGAGTATCCCAGAGAGTACCCCAGAGAGTACCCAAGAGAGTACCCAAGAGAGTACCCCAGAGAGTACCCTAAAGAGTACCCTAGAGAGTACCCCAAAGAGTAGAGAGTACCCCAGAGAGTACCCTAAAGAGTACCCCAGAGAGTCCCCCAGAGAGCTAGAGAGTACCCCAGAGAGTACCCCAGAGAGTACCACAGAGCGTATCCCAGAGAGTACCCAAGAGAGTACTCCAGAGAGTATCCCAGAGAGTACCCCAGAGAGTACCCAAGAGAGTACCCAAGAGAGTACCCCAGAGAGTACCCTAAAGAGTACCCTAGAGAGTACCCCAAAGAGTAGAGAGTACCCCAGAGAGTACCCTAAAGAGTACCCCAGAGAGTCCCCCAGAGAGCACCCCAGAGAGTACCCAAGAGAGTACCCTAGAGAGTACCCTAGAGAGTACCCCAGAGAGTATCCCAGAGAGTATCCCAGAGAGTACCCCAAGAGAGTACCCCAGAGAGTACCCAAGAGAGTACCCCAGAGAGTACCCTAAAGAGTACCCCAGAGAGTACCCCAAAGAGTAGAGAGTACCCCAGAGAGTACCCTAAAGAGTCCCCCAGAGAGCTAGAGAGTACCCCAGAGAGTACCCCAGAGAGTACCCAAGAGAGTACCCCAGAGAGTACCCTAAAGAGTAGAGAGTACCCCAGAGAGTACCCCAAAGAGTAGAGAGTACCCTAAAGAGTACCCCAGAGAGTCCCCCAGAGATCTAGAGAGTACCCCAGAGAGTACTCAAGAGAGTACCGAGTACCCCAGAGAGTAGAGAGTACCCCAGAGAGTACCGAGTACCCCAGAGAGTAGAGAGTACCCCAGAGAGTACCCTAGAGAGCTAGAGAGTACCCCAGAGAATATCACAGAGAATACCCCAAAGAGTACCCAAGAGAGTACCCTAGAGAGTACCCCAGAAAGTAGAGAGTACCACAGAGAGTACCCCAGAAAGTACCCCAGAGAGTAGAGAGTACCCCAGAGAGTACCCCAAAGAGTAGAGTGTACCCCAGAGAGTCGAGAGTACCCCAGAGAGTACCCCAAAGAGTAGAGAGTACCCCAGAGAGTACCCCAGAGAGTACCCCAAAGAGTAGAGAGTACCCTAGAGAGTACCCCAAAGAGTAGAGAGTACCCCAGAGAGTAGAGAGTACCCCAGAGAGTACCCCAAAGAGTATATAGTACCCCAAAGAGTATAGAGTACCCCAGAGAGTAGAGAGTACCCCAGAGAGTAGAGAGTACCCCAGAGAGTACCCCAGAGAGTAGCCACATCACTCCGATTCTTTCTGCCCTGCACTGGCTCCCTGTCCATCTCAGAACCCAATTCAAGGTATTGGTCTTCACATATAGAGCTGTCCATGGCCAAGCCCCAGCCTACATCAATGACCTGATCCACCCTCACAGCACAACCCGGGCCCTGAGGTCCTCTGAGCAAGGTCTCCTAAGGGTGCCCCGAACCAGGCTAAAAACTAAGGGGGACCGTGCCTTTGAGGTGGTGGCCCCAAGGCTTTGGAACAAACTCCCCCAGATAATAAAAACCTCTGCCTCAATAGAGATTTTTAAGGGGCAGTTAAAGACCCACCTTTTCCGTCAGGCCTTTGGGTCGTCGGAGGAGGTGAGTTAGTGGCTGTCTTTTATTGGTGTTTTATCGTATGTATTACCTGCTGCTGTTTTATGCCTTTTATTCTACATGTTATAGTTGTACTGTGAATTGTGTCCTGTGTACTGTACTGTAAAGCACTTTGTACATCCGTGTTGAGAAGGGTGCTATATAAATAAAGTTTTACTTACTTACTTACTAGTAGAGAGTACCCCAGAGAGTACCCCAAAGAGTACCCCAGAGAGTAGAGAGTACCCCAGAGAGTAGAGAGTACCCCAGAGAGTACCCCAAAGAGTAGAGAGTACCCCAGAGAGTATCCCAGAGAGTATCCCAGAGAGTACCCAAGAGAGTACCCAAGAGAGTACTCCAGAGAGTACCCTAAAGAGTACCCCAAAGAGTAGAGAGTACCCAGAGAGTACCCTAAAGAGTAGAGAGTACCCCAGAGAGTAGAGAGTACCCAAGATAGTACCCCAGAGAGTACCCTAAATAGTACCCCAAAGAGTAGAGAGTACCCCAGAGAGTACCCTAAAGAGTAGAGAGTACCCCAGAGAGTAGAGAGTACCCCAGAGAGTACCCCAAATAGTAGAGAGTACCCCAGAGAGTACCCCAGAGAGTAGAGAGTACCCCAGAGAGTACCCTAGAGCAGTGGTTCTCAACTGGTCAGGCCTCGGGACCCACTTTTTACTTGGTCAATACATCGCGACCCAACATTTTGAAGCACTCAAATCTATTCAACAAAACATCGTGCTGTAATATATACGCTTTTGAGCATACAATATTAATAAAAGTGAAGTAGAGTGTATATATCCCTTATATCCCTTCACAGAACTAAAGTATGCTTTTAAAAAAGGTTTAATGAGATGATGGAATCAAAGCTGAACTATATAAAAAGGCACACATGCTGAAACCCAACCCAGCAGGGGGGTCTGGGGGGATTTTCCCCCAGGAGATTTTTAGAAATACTAACATAAACTACGCATTCTTCAAAATAAAAGTTTGACTTTTTCCCCAAAAAACAAAAAACAAAATTCCAAATTTTTTTTTCAACTTTTTGTTCTTCACTCACACATCCGCGACCCACTCGAAACGGGTCCGCGACCCACTTTTGGGTCGCGACCCACCAGTTGAGAACCACTGCCCTAGAGAGTACCCCAGAGAGTAGAGAGTACCCCAGAGAGTACCCCAAAGAACAGAGAGTAGAGAGTACCCCAGAGAGTAGAGAGTACCACAGAGAGTACCCCAGAGAGTACCCCAGAGAGTACCACAGAGAGTACCCCAGAGAGTACCCCAGAGAGTAGAGAGTACCACAGAGAGTACCCCAGAGAGTAGAGAGTACCCCAGAGAGTACCCTAGGGAGTACCTTAAACAGAAGCTTAGCTCATATTTTCCATATCTTCATGCAGAAGAGGTCTATGAAACACATGTTGTCTACATGTTAGTGATAGTTATTTCCCTTTCTATACAGTATTGAATGCACAGACTGCAAACTGTTTTTTAAAACACCATATCTGTTTTGAGGTATATCAACAGGGTTACTCCCCATTTGATCTCCCTACTAATGATCCAATCTATTTGTAGTGATTCCTCTGTAAAACACTGTATTTGACTGTCTTATTACCACAAAGTGAACAAGCTGAACCATCAGAGGAGGGCCTCTGTATGTCAGGAGGCCGAGGATAGATTATGGATTTATGGACGGGGGAGGGGTGGTGCTTCCTTTTGGGTTTAATCCTCGCTTCATCTGCATACTGTAGAGGATTATTTTAGCATGCTGCCATCCACAAAACATCTGCTTATATTTGTAGTTTTGTCCATATATGTTAAATCCAACTCAAAAACATGTGATGATACAGAGAGCGGTTCTCTCACCTCAGAGTGATCACGTACTCTCCAGCGTGAAGATCTGTAACCCTCCTGAGGAAGAAGAGGGAACATGTTCCTGTTAGTGTCACGTATTGATTAGTGCAGGATCTACAGATGTATTTAACCCTCCGGTTGTCCTGGGGTCATTTTACCCCAAGGGACATCTTTTGCCGTCAAAATATATATAATATTCATCAAATGCTCTAAAAATGATGGGGGTTGTTCAATGCTATACAGGAGAGGACTCTTTAAAGTAGAGACAGGGGACTCTTTAATGACCTGATCAGCAGTGAGATGACGTCCTCTTTCTGCAGCAGTTCGTAGTCGCCCCCGGAGGTCAGAGGTCGTCCGGCTCTGGCCCAGGTGCACCCTGGGAAAGGGTCTCCAGCCACAGCGCAGGACAGCAGGACGTGTTGACCCTGAACCGCTCTCACTGCTTTGGGCTTGGTGATGAACCACGGCTGCACCCCGTCCTGGGGCTCTGGAAACAAACACAAACAAATACTGCGGCTTCAGTAAAACATATTGGGCTTGTTTTTAAGAATGTATTATCAGGCAGTCCCAGAACCAGGCGCTGAATACGAGAAGAAAAACAAAACCGCTCTGTCTTATTGGACCATTTATTATAAAACATACAATCCAATTCGTAGTGTAAATGCAGTGTGATGGACTGTAAGGGATTGTTATGTTGATTGCAGTCAAAATATGTTTTCTTTATCATTTGTATTTTGTACATCAATTTCAAACATTTTGACCATGTTTTACAGTATTTATAAAATATCCACTCAAAGGTTTTTTGCGATATTTCTTCTGAATTGTCTTTTGTTTACGCTCATTCCTTTTGTGCTGAAATTTCAAGATTATTCCAGAAGAGTTTGCGATAAACTGAAACAGATAATAATAATGATCCAGTGTTTGAGCCTCACCCTCCACGGTGAGGCGGCACTGTGTCCGGTCCTCTCCGAGCCGGTTCGATGCCCGGCAGCTGTACATCCCGGTGTCCTCGGGGAAAACCTCCTGGATCATCAGAGAGCAGAGAGTCCCGTCACGAAGGAGATGGAAATCCTCCGTCTCAGAAACCTGCTGTTCATCGTGGAGCCAGACCACCTCAGGGGGGGGGAGACCTGGGAGAGGAGCAGGGTTTCAGGGAAACTACTGAGACGAGTTACTTTCTGCAGCATGGGCACGAGGAAGAACACACATCCTTTACTCAAGTAGAAGTACACACATCCTTTCCTCAAGTAGAAGTACAGATACTGGTGTTTAAAAATACTCTGGTAAAAGTAGAAGTACTGACTAAACTTCTTTACTCAAGTGAAAGTAAAGAGGCTTTGAAATGTACTTCAGTAAAAAGTACCCATAACTAGCAGCTGTTTTAAAGAGTACCTGACCTCCCTTTATATTAATAGAACAATAATGTCATTGTTAGCTAATGAATGTTTCCATGCTGAACAACGGCAACATGACAACGTTTTCATTGGTCCCTCTTCTTTAGAGAAGACCAGGAAATGATGGATACACGGATCGTGTTCAAATCAATAGGCACGCAATGACTCTAAGGCCCCGGCTCCACGGGAACGCATACGGCAAAACGCATAGGATTAACGCAAACGCAATCGCCAAAAAGCTTCCGTCCACACGCAATATACACCGGATAGTGTCTTGCTCCACGAGACGGCTCCGCTTAGATCCAACCGCTGGAAAAGCTGCAGTACATATGCCGAGCCTGTACGTGGCGCTGTAACTTCCTCCACAAAAGCAGCGAAGAAGAATGGTTGTCATGGCTGCCCTTCTGTTTATTCTCCGTGGTGGGGGCCGAGGGAACCGCGCAGAGTTTTTCGCCGGTCAACGTGTGTTAAAGTTTAAATCTTCCGGACAAAATTATAAAAGTGCCGGTCAAAGGTCTTCTTTGTTATTTATTGAGCTTTAAAACAAATGAATAACGACTCTATATAATGATATATAATAATAAAATACACGGAGCCTCTCTTTTCCCTCCCTCTCTTCTGACAGCGTCAGTGTCTGTCTCATGCAGCAGCTGATCCAGTAATGATGACCCG
>NW_022988009.1:0-15000 GCF_902827165.1 Trematomus bernacchii | reverse complement strand
TATAGAGTTTAGCATCTCTATATAGAGTTTAGCATCTCTATATAGAGTTTAGCATCTCTATAGAGTTTAGCATCTCTCTATAGAGTTTAGCATCTCTATATAGAGTTTAGCATCTCTCTGTAGAGTTTAGCATCTCTATATAGAGTTTAGCATCTCTGTAGAGTTTAGCATCTCTATATAGAGTTTAGCATCTCTCTGTAGAGTTTAGCATCTCTATATAGAGTTTAGCATCTCTATAGAGAGTTTAGCATCTCTCTGTAGAGTTTAGCATCTCTCTATAGAGTTTAGCATCTCTCTATAGAGTTTAGCATCTCTATATAGAGTTTAGCATCTCTCTGTAGAGTTTAGCATCTCTATATAGAGTTTAGCATCTCTATAGAGTTTAGCATCTCTCTGTAGAGTTTAGCATCTCTATATAGAGTTTAGCATCTCTATAGAGTTTAGCATCTCTATATAGAGTTTAGCATCTCTATATAGTTTAGCATCTCTCTGTAGAGTTTAGCATCTCTATATAGAGTTTAGCATCTCTATATAGAGTTTAGCATCTCTATATAGTTTAGCATCTCTCTATAGAGTTTAGCATCTCTATAGAGTTTAGCATCTCTATATAGAGTTTAGCATCTCTATATAGAGTTTAGCATCTCTATAGAGTTTAGCATCTCTCTATAGAGTTTAGCATCTCTATATAGAGTTTAGCATCTCTATATAGAGTTTAGCATCTCTATAGAGTTTAGCATCTCTCTGTAGAGTTTAGCATCTCTATATAGAGTTTAGCATCTCTATAGAGTTTAGCATCTCTCTGTAGAGTTTAGCATCTCTATAGAGTTTAGCATCTCTATATAGAGTTTAGCATCTCTATAGAGTTTAGCATCTCTATATAGAGTTTAGCATCTCTATAGAGTTTAGCATCTCTCTGTAGAGTTTAGCATCTCTATAGAGTTTAGCATCTCTATAGAGTTTAGCATCTCTATATAGAGTTTAGCATCTCTATAGAGTTTAGCATCTCTATATAGAGTTTAGCATCTCTATATAGAGTTTAGCATCTCTATATAGAGTTTAGCATCTCTATATAGAGTTTAGCATCTCTATAGAGTTTAGCATCTCTCTATAGAGTTTAGCATCTCTATAGAGTTTAGCATCTCTATATAGAGTTTAGCATCTCTATAGAGTTTAGCATCTCTATAGAGTTTAGCATCTCTATATAGAGTTTAGCATCTCTATATAGAGTTTAGCATCTCTATAGAGTTTAGCATCTCTATAGAGTTTAGCATCTCTATATAGAGTTTAGCATCTCTATATAGAGTTTAGCATCTCTATAGAGTTTAGCATCTCTATATAGAGTTTAGCATCTCTATAGAGTTTAGCATCTCTCTATAGAGTTTAGCATCTCTATAGAGTTTAGCATCTCTATATAGAGTTTAGCATCTCTATATAGAGTTTAGCATCTCTATATAGAGTTTAGCATCTCTATAGAGTTTAGCATCTCTATATAGAGTTTAGCATCTCTCTGTAGAGTTTAGCATCTCTATATAGAGTTTAGCATCTCTATATAGAGTTTAGCATCTCTATAGAGTTTAGCATCTCTATATAGAGTTTAGCATCTCTCTGTAGAGTTTAGCATCTCTATATAGAGTTTAGCATCTCTATAGAGTTTAGCATCTCTATATAGAGTTTAGCATCTCTATATAGAGTTTAGCATCTCTCTGTAGAGTTTAGCATCTCTATATAGAGTTTAGCATCTCTATAGAGTTTAGCATCTCTATATAGAGTTTAGCATCTCTATATAGAGTTTAGCATCTCTCTGTAGAGTTTAGCATCTCTATAGAGTTTAGCATCTCTATACAGAGTTTAGCATCTCTATATAGAGTTTAGCATCTCTATATAGAGTTTAGCATCTCTCTGTAGAGTTTAGCATCTCTATATAGAGTTTAGCATCTCTATATAGAGTTTAGCATCTCTATATAGAGTTTAGCATCTCTCTGTAGAGTTTAGCATCTCTATAGAGTTTAGCATCTCTATATAGAGTTTAGCATCTCTCTATAGAGTTTAGCATCTCTCTGTAGAGTTTAGCATCTCTATAGAGTTTAGCATCTCTATATAGAGTTTAGCATCTCTATAGAGTTTAGCATCTCTATAGAGAGTTTAGCATCTCTATATAGAGTTTAGCATCTCTCTATAGAGTTTAGCATCTCTCTAGAGTTTAGCATCTCTATATAGAGTTTAGCATCTCTATAGAGAGTTTAGCATCTCTCTATAGAGTTTAGCATCTCTGTAGAGTTTAGCATCTCTATATAGAGTTTAGCATCTCTCTATAGAGTTTAGCATCTCTATATAGAGTTTAGCATCTCTATAGAGAGTTTAGCATCTCTATAGAGTTTAGCATCTCTATATAGAGTTTAGCATCTCTATAGAGAGTTTAGCATCTCTATATAGAGTTTAGCATCTCTATAGAGTTTAGCATCTCTATATAGAGTTTAGCATCTCTATAGAGTTTAGCATCTCTATATAGAGTTTAGCATCTCTATATAGAGTTTAGCATCTCTCTGTAGAGTTTAGCATCTCTATAGAGTTTAGCATCTCTATATAGAGTTTAGCATCTCTCTGTAGAGTTTAGCATCTCTATAGAGTTTAGCATCTCTCTGTAGAGTTTAGCATCTCTATATAGAGTTTAGCATCTCTATATAGTTTAGCATCTCTATATAGAGTTTAGCATCTCTATAAAGTTTAGCATCTCTATATAGAGTTTAGCATCTCTATATAGAGTTTAGCATCTCTCTATAGAGTTTAGCATCTCTATAGAGTTTAGCATCTCTATAGAGTTTAGCATCTCTATATAGAGTTTAGCATCTCTATAAAGTTTAGCATCTCTATATAGAGTTTAGCATCTCTATATAGAGTTTAGCATCTCTCTATAGAGTTTAGCATCTCTATATAGAGTTTAGCATCTCTATATAGAGTTTAGCATCTCTCTATAGAGTTTAGCATCTCTATAGAGAGTTTAGCATCTCTATAGAGAGTTTAGCATCTCTCGCATTTAGCCCCAGAAAGCACATGGCTACTTAGCATGCAACATGACGTCATTCTGCATGCTAAGTAGCCATGTGCTTTCGTGTTATCGGCTGAATCTTTATTTATTGATTAGATCACGTTACTCTGATGATAGTGTTCAGCCTATATGTCTGAACTCGATGTTTAGAGTAATGTGTTACGGAGCCTTCTCTTCAATATTGTTTCCACATAGAGCATTTTGCTGCTCTTTTCCAATGTGGAAGCAGAATGTGTGAAAGCATACAGCACGATGCGGGGTGTGTCTCTAGACATCTTTAGACTGGAATAGCGGGGCCCAGTACGTGAACTCGCCTCGCCGGTGCACACGCAGGGATAGAGGACATCAGACTCCAGAGAAAACTTGCTCGAGTCCGAGTCCAAGTCGGAGTGTCAATGTACAAGTCGAGTCCGAGTCATCGTGGGGGGAAAAATTCACGAGTCCGAGTCCAAGTCAGCGTACGCGATAATTCACGAGTCCGAGTCCGAGTCCGAGTCCGAGTCATCGTGCGCGAGAATTCACGAGTCCAAGTCCGAGTCGCGTCAATCAGTGCGCGAGTCCGAGTCGAGTCCGAGTCGAGTCACGAGTCCCGAAAATCGGCACTCGAGTCCGAGTCCAGGACTCGAGTACTCCATCTCTGATACAGACACAGATACAACAGCGACTGTACTCGCCATGACACAGACAGTCTGTGGTTTGTACTTGTTTAACTTTTGTCCAGTTTCTGAACAGATATCAGGAGCTGTGAGCTCTGAGTGCTAACGGTACGTCCACACAGCAGCGTTAAAAAAATCTTCCAACGCTTCTGCCAGAGATGGAGTACTCGAGTCCCGAAAATCGGCACTCGAGTCGGACTCGAGTGCCGATTTTCGGGACTCGTGACTCGACTCGGACTCGCGCATTGATTGACGCGACTCGGACTTGGACTCGTGAATTCTCGCTTACAATGACTTGGACTCGGAGTCGTGAATGTTCCCCCCCACGATGACTCGGACTCGTACATTGACGCTCCGACTTGGACTCGGACTCGAGCAAGTTTTCTCTGGAGTCTGATGTCCTCTATCCCTGCGTGTGCACCGGCGAGGCGAGTTCACGTACTGGGCCCCGCTATTCCAGTCTAAAGATGTCTAGAGACACACCCCGCATCGTGCTGTATGCTTTCACACATTCTGCTTCCACATTGGAAAAGAGCAGCGCAAAATGCTCTATGTGGAAACAATATTGAAGAGAAGGCTCCGTAACACATTACTCTAAACATCGAGTTCAGACATATAGGCTGATAGAACACTATCATCAGAGTAACGTGATCTAATCAATACATAAAGATTCAGCCGATAACACGAAAGCACATGGCTACTTAGCATGCAGAATGACGTCATTTTGCATGCTAAGTAGCCATGTGCTTTCTGGGGCTCAATCTTTATCGGTAAACCGATTTAACCGGTAAAAGTTCCTTCAAAATAAGAGTCCCGATCTTATTACTATCAAAATAAAAGTGCAAAACGAAAACGTTACCATAGGAAAATATTGGATTACAAATATAATCACTTCTCTAAAAGGTAACTAATTTTAAATATAGTTAGACATATTATAGGTCATTTACAATAATAATAATAATATTAATATTAGTAATAAGCTTTATATATTTGTATAGCACCTATTACAAGACTTGTAGCCAAACTGGCTTCACAGCAGTTCAATAGACAGATTAGTATAACATGACAGGATGAAAGCAATGTAGAGGAGCAGCTACATTTCAACACATATATCCACGAAGATTAATACATGAAGACTTGGGACTCGGACTTGACTTGGACTCTTCTTAGGTGACTCGGACTTGGACTCGGACTCGAACACAGGTAATGATGACTCGGACTCGGACTCGACTCGGACACTCCTTGGGTGACTCGGACTTGGACTCGGACTCAACTACGACTCTCCCTTGGTGACTCGGACTTGGACTCGGACTCGAAGAGTGGTGACTCGAGAGTGACTTGGACTCGTGAATTGGTGACTTGACTACAACACTGGCTTCTGCCCATTCACTTTGAATGGGGTGACGTCACATTGCCTCACTTTTCGCCAAACTGCATTGTGGGAAGCAGAGCGGAGCTTTGCTGGCGTTTCAGGCTGCAAAAGTTTAGCAATGTTCAAATTTTGAAGCTTTTGAAGCTTCTGAAGCTTCGGTGGAAGCGTCAGCCAATCAAATCCTGTTTATGCAGCCAATCAAACCGCATGTATGCTGGGAGAGACACACCGCAGGTCATTTCCTCATATTCCAAAAAATGGAGCAAGCTTCAACGCACGCCGCTGTGTGGACGGGCCGTAACAGCTAACGGCTGATGTTTTGGTTTTCTGATTCAACGTCAGTGACGGCAGGCTGAGATCCTCACCGCTGATTGGCTACCGCGCGAACTAGGGATGGGAACGATTAATCGAATATTCGAATATTCGAAATTATTCAGGTATTCGAATAATTATTCAGGTATTCGAATATGAGTTATGAATATTTGTATTAATCTTTTTTTTTTTTTTTTTTTTTTTGGGAGGGATGCCTAAGTTGATTACATATTATCAAATTGATTCAATGTATACGACAGTGCCATAGCTAAATTAGTACAGCGGATAAGCTCTCATATTATAACAATTGTGCATTTTATGAGAAAAGCATGACATTTCTAACATAGTTAGAGCATACCATAAGGTTTATTTTCAGATGTGGAGGGAAGTCAGATTTGACCTGTGAGGACCGTGAGAGGTCAAATCCAAGATGGCCACCAGTCTCTCGGGTCAAATGTTCAAACACGCTTAATTTTGGAACCAAACATTGTAGAAAAACATTTAAGGTGTCATATCCAACTAAATTAGGGATGCCCAATCATTTGGTGATACTTTTGAGATCGCCAGAATTCAAGAAAATGAATTTAGTTGAAGATAAAGGTAGAAATTGACCAAAAATAAGGTGTGTGTGTGTGTGTGTGTGTGTGTGTGTTGAAGTAAGAAGATATGATTCTACACTGTATTGAAGTAAACATGTATTGTTTGAACTGTTTTATGTAATCACAACGGTTTATGGGTAATCATATATATAGGAATGTTGTTCTCACTTTTAAACTCACTGACCTAGAGATTCTGTTTTCACACACCAACCTTGAGTTCACTCCTAAAAGCAGATGTCGTCATTGAGGTCGTTAAAGACAACATTACATCCTCCTTATCACTGCTAAGACCAGGTGCTGTTTTTAAGTCGTTAAAAGACATCGTTAAATATGTGGAGAACTCATGGGAAAGAAATGAAGTTAAGATTCTAATCACAGATAGAGGTTGACTTTTGACCTTATGGAACTTTATGGTCCGAACTCTGATTGAACCAGACCAGAAGGGAATCCAGCCAGTCAGGACACTTGGGGGAGGTGGTCAGCTTAAACAGCTCCTCCCCAGGGGTTCTCTAATTCGCTTGGGAGAAAAGTGGGAAGGAAGAATCGCCAAATCTCCGCCCCAAAGACAGATAGAAATACTGATGTTTGTGTGTGTAAAATTGCTTTTGGGTTTGGTGAGTTTGTTGGTCCTGATATCTGTGTCCGCATCGAATCACAAACTTGAAGTCCAATTTCTTCTCGTTTGATGAGTTTGTCTGGTCCTGACGCTTTTATCCGCATCGCATCACAAATCTAAAAGTCCGGAGTACTCGAGTACTCTGTATAACTTGTATATGTGTTTGGTTTCCTACTAGAAGTAAACTCAGATAATTTGTTATAACTTTGATTCCGGTGTTTTCAATTCCTTTCTTAATTTAATAGAGATCCAGCCTCATCCAACGAACGGCGCGTAGCAGAGGTATTCTACTCCAACAAGTGGTGACCCCGACGTGTGTGAGCTGATCTCTAGAAAGGGACACCGACAGCCAGGGGACAGAATCCAGTCCAGGGGGAGGACAAAGAGACACTGTTGACAACTGCAAGCGCGCTATACACAAAAGGTGAGCAGACACCTGTTTTGAATATCAAAAATCTGTGATTGATTATACTAAAACTTTAGAGTTGTCAGCAGCGTTCTCACTGTTCTTAGTCACGGTGGGAAATACAATACATATTCTAGTTAAATTAGATTATTAGTGCTTAGAGTCGGGTAGTTCAGTCCTTACCTAAGGCACAAAAGTGCTCATAAGAGGCGGGTATTCAGTCCCGTCCTATGACCCACTAACAACGAACGCTGTAACGCTGTAAAAGATGTATGGGGTAAATTCCCCGCAAGTCAAAATAACATTGATTAATGCGGTTAGCTTGCAGTGCGTCTATTAAAGGCTGCAAAAGGTGTAAAAAAGGGTTGCATTCCCCGCAGATCATGATAAGATTGATTAATGCGGTTACCTTTCGTGGTGCTTTAAATGTATAAAATGTCTGTAATTGTTATATGGTGGGTGATAGAGGAGGAGAGAGACGCGACCTCCAACTAATTATTTGGAACGACCGTATCTCATCACAAAACTGTTGTGGGGATAATCAGGCTCATTAAACGTGACGATAAAGAGATTTTGTTGACTGAGTTTTTAACTCTTGACCTGAAGTCGCAATCACCGTGAGGAGATTGTAGAAGCCTACTTCTGGAAGTCACGCTATCTGTTGAAATAAACATCGCACAATAATAATTTGCCTGACTGTGATATGATAAGGTATGAGAAGCTCTGTGTGATTTTTTTTTAAGTCAAATCTGTGTAATACTTGAGAGACAGAGAGCAACAAGAAGGTGGTATAATGTCTGAGACCCTACCTCCACCCTACGGAGATAAGGGCTCACAAATGCCACTTATGAGTATCCCATCTAATACTCCTAAAGGAAAACACATTGTTAGACCTGATATTCAGGGATAAGGAATGTTGGAAATAGTAATGGAAGATATTGAAAATCTTAAACTGGATCAACCAACCATGTTAGTGAACCCTGCTAATATGGAGCTAATACATGTAGAAAGACTAGCAGCAGCTCTGGCAAAGACAATAGGTCCTAGCATGCAAGCACAGAGCGATAATATGATAAGGGCTATTAAACTGACCCTTTTTGGAAATGGGATTTTCCGTTACATAACGGAAGACTCAATTCAGGCCTTAAAGAACGCTTTACAAACAAGTCAGGGAGTGTTAAATGTGGAGCTATGTTGCTCAAAAGGAAGCTTACACTTTTGGGAAGAGATCTCCCTTTCTCTGTCCTGAGGTGCTGCTGACTCAAAGCAGCATACAGGGTCAAAGACAGGCGTGACCTCTGGAGAGGAAGAAAATCTAAATCTGAACAGACCACAGAGCCCATTAAAAGGTTTTATGGCCTCTACAATGAGAGGAAGATCTGGAGATTGTAAGGAACTCTCCCTAAATATCCACCCCCACACCATTGAGGGGAAGAGTGTTCCTTTCACCAATAAACAAATCATCTCTTAACCAAGTCAGATTTCAAAATAGCCATACCTCAAGTTGTTAAGTAAAGAGGGAGATTCAAAAAGTTATCAATAATTGCCCAGTATATTAAATAAATACAAACAGACACGTATCAATATAAGTCAGATAATATAGACGAGGTCAATCGTGGAAGAAGGCTGACGTTTAATGCCTGATATATAAGTAATAGTAATAATAAATATATAGCTGATATTAAATAACTGATGTATAAGGCTCGATGTTTCTGAAAATAAGAACACCGTTAACGGCGTTCTATTTCAGAAAAAGGGGGAAAAGGATAGGATATACATCAGACAATATGTATGTGAGATTATTACGTTTTTAGGAGAAATTTATCAATTTAAAATACTAGTTATGGTATTTTTTGTTTTGTTTTATTTGTTGCTTTTAAGAGAAATTGATAGAGTTAAAATAATCTAGCTTTGGTTATTTTTTGTTTTGTTAGTTTGTTCCTTTTTTGTTTTATTTTTTTATTTTTGTTCTATTTTTTAATTTTATTTTTTATTTTTTATTTTTTATTTTTTATTTTTTATTTTAATTTTTAATTTTTAATTTTTGTTTATTATTTTCTGCATAGTCTCTTGTCCACACTCCAGTCTAGTTGGTGCCGCCAATAAACACTAAAGAAGTAGAAAAGATGATTTCAAAACCATATTTCCAGCAACTTAAGGGCTTGGTATGAGACTTCTCCACACAGGCTGCTGACGTCAAAAGGGGGACCCGAGAAACACAAGGCCAACAGAGCAGATTACGTCTGGTTGGAGGGGACCTCCCATGCCGTTCGCCTAGATGGAAAGGGAGACAACTGGTACCACTGGAGCCAGTGTGCGGTCGGGAAAAACACCTGCGAGGACCCTGGACGACATCAGGACAGAGTTGGCCCTCGTCGCGAGGACCCTGGACGACATCAGAACAGATCTGGCTCTCGTCAAGGGAGTCGACCCGGAAGCCGCCATCAGCGGGCCGGGGGAGGACAATCAGGCCACATCTCTCTAGCAGGCACGCCAGAAGCCGCCGTCAGCGGGCTGGGGGGACGAAGATATGGCAAACCAAGACGGCACAGGGAACTCCATTTCCCGCTGAAACAGGTTGATATAGCCGGTGTGGAACTTTGTCTGAACAATCCATTTTTTGAGGAACTTTCAACTTTATTTTTATATCCCACAATATAAGGGATTGGTATTTTTTTATTCTACAGAACTATGTGTTACCAAAAGAGGGAAAAGTATGATAATGTCTTTTCTGATTTCTGTGGCTACTTTTATTGCCATTTTGGTGACATGTGGTTGTTGTTGTGTGCCTTGTATCTGCTCACTGTGTGTTAGACTCATCAGTTCCACCATTGAGGGAAGAGTAAAGATGACTCAGCTGACAAGGACTTTGCTTTTTAGACATATTTTATTCTCCCTCCACTGTCATAATAAGTTGTTGTTGTGGACTGTTCCTAAAGGTTTAAAGTGCTCTATATCCCAACTTCTGATGGGTTTATATAAATGTTGGGACAGACACAGTAAGAAGAAAATTGACAGTGGTAATGTTTCAAATGCTATATGTTGATCTCGTGAGGTGAGATCAAAAGAGGGATTGAAGTAAGAAGATATGATTCTACACTGTATTGAAGTAAACATGTATTGTTTGAACTGTTTTATGTAATCACAACGGTTTATGGGTAATCATATATATAGGAATGTTGTTCTCACTTTTAAACTCACTGACCTAGAGATTCTGTTTTCACACACCAACCTTGAGTTCACTCCTAAAAGCAGATGTCGTCATTGAGGTCGTTAAAGACAACATTACATCCTCCTTATCACCGCTAAGACCAGGTGCTGTTTTTAAGTCGTTAAAAGACATCGTTAAATATGTGGAGAACTCATGGGAAAGAAATGAAGTTAAGATTCTAATCACAGATAGAGGTTGACTTTTGACCTTATGGAACTTTATGGTCCGAACTCTGATTGAACCAGACCAGAAGGGAATCCAGCCAGTCAGGACACTTGGGGGAGGTGGTCAGCTTAAACAGCTCCTCCCCAGGGGTTCTCTAATTCGCTTGGGAGAAAAGTGGGAAGGAAGAATCGACAAATCTCCGCCCCAAAGACAGATAGAAATACTGATGTTTGTGTGTGTAAAATTGCTTTTGGGTTTGGTGAGTTTGTTGGTCCTGATATCTGTGTCCGCATCGAATCACAAACTTGAAGTCCAATTTCTTCTCGTTTGATGAGTTTGTCTGGTCCTGACGCTTTTATCCGCATCGCATCACAAATCTAAAAGTCCGGAGTACTCGAGTACTCTGTATAACTTGTATATGTGTTTGGTTTCCTACTAGAAGTAAACTCAGATAATTTGTTATAACTTTGATTCCGGTGTTTTCAATTCCTTTCTTAATTTAATAGAGATCCAGCCTCATCCAACGAACGGCGCGTAGCAGAGGTATTCTACTCCAACAGTGTGTGTGTGTGTGTGTGTGTGTGTATGTGTGTGTGTGTGTGTGTGTGTGTGTGTGTGTGTGTGTGTAGGTGGATCCAACTAAATTAGGGATGCCCAATCATTTGATGATACTTTCGAGATCGCCAGACTTCAAGAAAATGCATTTAGGTGAAGATAAAGGTAGAAATTGACCAAAAATAAGCTGTCAATCAGTTGAAATTTGCTAAATGTGTGTGTGTGGTATATTCCAGTGGATTTATGGTCACCCAGCGCTAGCATTACTACAGAGACTGGAGGAATATGGCTTTACTTGGCACAGTCTGCATGCTGATGAAAACATTTGTTTTTGTCTTCAAATACATACTAACATGATTGTGACGAGCATCATATTTGTTCCCCGCCCAACTCTCTAAGTCTAAGTGCTTGAACTCCGTGACAGGAGGATGAAGTATGTATAAATGGATGGAACTATCAACAAAACAGCGTTTTATTCCCCAATGTCATATTTAATAGAAAAATAATAATAATAATGTAAACCAAAGAGGGAGATGGAAAACAGTTCCATGTAGAGCACAAACAGCTCTCTTAACCCTCGCTGTTAACAAAGGGCTGCACTCAACTATAAGGTTCACCGCTGTCCCTTTCCACTTATAGAGGGTTGGGGTTCGATTCCCTGCCTGTCCACCTATAAAGCCAAGGTAGCGCAGCTGTTTTTCTGTTCTTTAGTGGCTCACATGGACATTTAGAGGTCATGCAAAGAAAGGGTTATGTATGTTGTGTGTGTGGCAGAGAGAACATTGGCAAAGGGGATTTGTTTGTCCTAGCATGGCTGTACAATTACAAATACAAAGGTTTACCCATTTAGACTCCATGGCATGGAGAAAAAAACTCATTTTAAATGACTCTAAGGATATAACAAGTTTTAGAAAATTGAAAGATTGATGGATTTTTGCCCACATGCGGTAAACATCTTAATTGAATTTTCTATGTGCAACATGAGGACAATAACCACAAGTGTACTCGCAGTACCTTTTTTCTCTGGCACTGAAGTTGCAAGGTTTCAGCATGTTGTCGCTCTCTAAACCTTTCTGTTCCCCATTCTTCTTTCTCCAATAAGTGGTGCATCATTATTTTTCTATTAAATATGACATTGGGGAATAAAACGCTGTTGTTTTGTTGATAGTTCCATCCATTTATACATACTTCATCCTCCTGTCACGGAGTTCAAGCACTTAGAGAGTTGGGCGGGGAGCAAATATTATGCTCGTCACAATCATGTTAGTATGTATTTGAAGACAAAAACAAATGTTTGCTTCAGCATGCAGACTGTGCCAAGTAAAGCCATATTCCTCCAGTCTCTGTATTAATGCTAGCGCTGGGTGACCACACACACACACACACATACACACACACACACACACACACATACACACACACACACCAAATTTCAACTGATTGACAGCTTATTTTTGGTCAATTTCTACCTTTATCTTCACCTAAATGCATTTTCTTGAATTCTGGCGATCTCAAAAGTATCACCAAATGATTGGGCATCCCTAATTTAGTTGGATATGACACGTTAAATGTTTTTCTACAATGTTTGGTTCCAAAATTAAGCGTGTTTGAACATTTGACCCGAGAGACTGGCGGCCATCTTGGATTTGACCTCTCACGGTCCTCACAGGTCAAATCTGACTTCCCTCCACATCTGAAAATAAACCTTATGGTATGCTCTAACTATGTTAGAAATGTCATGCTTTTCTCATAAAATGCACAATTGTTGTGCTTATCCGCTGTACTAAATGTGTTAGGTGACGTCTAAAGGTGTGTTTTGCTCCGCTCACCGGTCCCTCACAGCGGGCAGAGCTGCAGGTGCTGATCTCTCTCTCTCTCTCTCATCCGGTACTTCACTCGCGTTTATGTCCAAATCCATCAGTTCTAGCTAGTTCTAGCTAATGATATGGCTGCTGCCCCTGCCTACACGCAGATCACACAGACTCACACCTCATCTTATGCCCAAATGCGCTCCGCAGCCGTTGCGAGGTTCCGGCGCTAACAGTTCATGAGCGTGCTCCCCCGCCCCCTGTCAACACTCGCGACACATGAGTGGCCAGCCTAAACAACAATAAGCGCTGCTTGGCAACCGTGTGTGGCGGCAAAGTACATAGACATTTTGACAGGAGAGATTTAGTTTTGCCGGTATTCAACATATTTAACCAGTCATAGTCCGGTAATTATTTACACTCTAAGAAGAGTCCTACACAACAGACATGGCGTCAAGAAGGAGTAATGTGTGGAAATATTTCGACCAGGTTAGTGAGTGCGGTCTAGAGTGCAAACTATGCCAAATTAAACTTATATATATACATACTATACCTTGCTATACCCGCAACCTCCGTTCCAGCTGAGAGGGTCTTGTCTACAGCTGGCCTGATTGTGAATCGCCTCCGCACATGAAAGCTGTAGGCCTAGCCTATAGCTGTCAAACTGTGATCACCAGTTCAATACATTTGACAAATTCGACTTGGTTTCTATACTTATTTGAACATGTATTTATTTATTTCCAAAAGTTATTGAAAACATTTTTGCGAAAAAAAATGTTAGAATTTTATTTTTTACCCAATTTCTTTTTTTATAGGATATGTACATTTCGGTTAACCGGTTAACCGTTTAACCGTTTTTTGGGGGGTCGAATATTCGAATATACATTTGCTTTCAAATTCCCATCCCTAGCGCGAACGTGTCATTCGCATCGCGTCCGGTGTGAACGCACCAATGGTCTATGCACGGATAAAGAATGTTGTTAGAATTTTTGATTTGTAAGACTTGTGTTAAAAATAACTAGTTTTAATGTTAAATGTTGCACTTGCATGAAGCTTCAGTGGATAAGCCTCACAGTTAAAATGGCCCTTTATGTTATCTGCTCACTGCAAGATGTTGTTTTTTTTCTTTGTTGTTGTTGTTGTTGCTGTCAACAAAATAATTTACTCATTCACTCAAACAAATGGAAAATAAGCTACATACATTTACATTTAGGATTGTAATGAAGGAATGAATGAAACTTAAAATGATGTAAATGTATATATTTATCCTTTTTGACATGTTAGTTATGTTGTGTTCTTGGTTTAATCAAATTGGAAGTTGCACCAAATGATTTGATGTAATTCAGATGCAATTAGCCGACATTAAAGGCCTCTCATAAAAGTACTGTCTGGGCCGTCTTTTTCACTCAATTCTGCAATAGGTAGATCTTGCCTTTCACCACGGCCGAGGTCGGGGATCTTGGGCTTAAAAAGGTTGGTGACCAATGCTGTAAGTGTAAAGGATGCAAAATGACCCCAAAATCATTTAAATGTAAGTGTTTAAATGTGGAAACGCTGCTCTCTGGAGTCGGGCTCAGTTTACAGTCCAACGTCTGCTGAACATCTCTCTCTCTTAAACTGACAGAAACATAGAGAGAGAGAAGTGCTTTCCTCACAGTGGATTCCCCAGGCCATGCCCTTCTTGGGTCGGCTTCAGGGTTCCTCTGTGTGTGTGTGTGTGTGTGTGTGTGTGTGTGTGTGTGTGTGTGTGTGTGTGTGTGTGTCTGTGTGTGTGTGTTTGTGTCTGTGTGTGTGTGTGCGTCTGTGTGTGTCTGTGTGTGTGTGTGTGTGCGTCTGTGTGTGTGTCTGTGTGTGTGTGTGTGTTTGTGTGTGTGTCTGTGTGTGTGTGTATGTGTGTGTGTGTATGTGTATGTGTGTCTGTGTGTGTATGTGTGTGTATGTGTGTGTATGTGTGTGTGTGTGTGTGTCTGTCTGTGTGCGTATGTGTATGTGTGTGTGTGTGTGTATGTGTATGTGTGTGTGTGTGTCTGTGTGTGTGTGTGTGTGTGTGTGTGTCTGTGAGTGTCTGTGTCTGTGTGTGTCTGTGTGTTTGTGTCCATGTGTTTGTGTGTGTATGTGTGTGTGTGTGTATGTGTGTGTGTCTGTGTGTGTGTGTGTATGTGTGTGTGTATGTGTTTGTGTGTGTGTCTGTGTGTGTGTATGTGTGTGTGTATGTGTGTGTCTGTGTGTGTGTGTGTGTGTGTGTTGTCTGTGT